>NW_019733327.1:220648-261276 GCF_002891405.2 Cryptotermes secundus
GCGGAACTGCTTCCTACTGTGACGTGGAACGTAACAGGCAATCCTGCGGCTATATAAGTGAGCTGCAGTGCCGGTACTGAGGCAGTCAGTGAGTTCTAGTGTGGCTACCACAGAATTGTACTGAGTCAGTCAGCGAGTCCTGGACCTATCGTCGAGTTAGCCAGCAACCAGTCAGTTGTATTGTGGCATTTGGAGTGTACTATTTGTGATACTGCAGATAGCAGTAATCGTCAGATTGTAATTTGGGTGATTGTAAGAGCGAATGTGAAATAAAATTCGCTAGATAAAATACATCGTGAAGTTATTTGTCGCGTTATACACCCAAGACACGTGACAACTGGTGTCAGAAGTGGGATCAGTAACGCAAACACGTTACATTGGTGTCAGAAGTGGGATCAGTAACGCAAACACGTTACATTGGTGTCAGAAGTGGGATCAGTAACGCAAACACGTTACATTATAATGCTTACTTAAGCACAGAAATAATTGTACTTTCATCTTAGCCTAAAGGAATTGGCATTCATCAAAGCTCATATCATTAGAGTGCATGAGTAGATACTTCCTCTGAATTTTCAGTATTTCCTCATTTGAGAGGGAAAACAGGCTCTTCTGCAAGAATAGTACATACCAAACTACATGGTGTCATATCCCAGGAGAGTGTGATCTTAATTCACTTATTGTTGTTTCCTTAACAAGTGGTGATTTCAGTCCAGTAATACAATACTACTTCTTGAATACAGTTAAAATTCTTTGAAGTATTTTTCTTGAAGGTTTAACACAATGAAAACATTAGTACTTACAGTTTGCCAAGTTCTCAGTCTTGGGTTTGAGGCATAAGATACAGCCTCTGGAATATGCGAAATGTCTGTAGTTCAATTATGAATTTAAAATCATAAACAATCATTCAGTAACAAGATCAGCCTTGCACCATTCACTTCAATATTCAACCAGATGGCAACAATGTCCCAGCATTTTATTTGTTGAGACTATATCCCTGGGGGGGGGGGGACCCATAGGACATATGCTGTTACAGCGATGATAAAGTGATTCTGGGAATATAAATAATAATGGAGGGGATATATGGCTTAATGTGAGTTCAAAACCATCATTCAATACTCACTCATAGATGGCTGTCACATAGTCCAAGTTTCCGCCATCCTGTGCAAAAATCTTGGTCCCCATCGCAGTCTCTAGAGCACAGAGACGAACAGATTTTCCATTAACACTCTGTTCCTCATAGACAAGTGGGTGAGGCCGGCTGTAAGTTTGGGTGAAGTTAATGAAGAGAAGTAAAAATGGGAAACTGTGAAATGTGGTGAAACTGGGAAAAAATATTTAACTTTCTGATACCGTGGGATAAAAATGGAATACTAATTACATAAATGTTATTTTAAACCTGAGAAACTGGAACATGGAGTAATGATTAACACATGGAGCAGAGCACCTCCCAAAAAGCAAACAGCAGCTCGACTAGTCAAGAAATTCATAGCATTTTATGGAAACTGAAGACTCTCTCTCATGTTTCACAACAGCCTACCACTGATCCCTATCTTGAACCAGATGACTCCAGGCCAAACACTTCTATCCATCTCTAAGTCATCAAAGTGGTCAATTTCCTTCAGGTTCTTTGTATGAGTTTTTTCTCTAACATATATGTTACATTCCTCACCCATCTCCAACTCCAAAACACTGTATAAAATTTTGGAACATGCTGATCTTTTACATAGTGAGACATTATTAAGCATCTTCTCTTCCCTTGCCTCCACAGAGATGAAGAACCACCTTTTGCTGATATCTGTGGTTGCTTATTCAATGTATTAGCAGCTACCCCTGGTATAGGGTCATTTTCTCCATCCAGAACCTGAAGAGATTCTACACTGTGGTGAAACTGATCCAACTTAACATGGTTAAGTTAACTCTTCACATGCCACAAGCTGATTAGATTGTCTTGGGGTCCTTACATTAAAATCATCACAGCTGAAGAGATCAGATCACTGTTAATCAATTAGTACAGTATTTCTGTAAATGGATGGCATCATCACATGATCTATACCTGTGGTCATTACAAGAACTTTTGTCCATCTGTATTTACCCTCTGGGCAGTCTTGGTACTTGTAGCAGTAGTTCTGTGGCAGAGATCTGACCTCAAAGGGTTATGTTTGGTTCAAGTTACTACTCAGTGATGTCATGTTCATAGAAATGTGTAATTTAGAAAAAAGTTGGTTAATTTAATATTCAACTACTTACCGCAGATGATGTCCAGGGCACACTTGGTGATGTAGGGATACACGTCAAAGCCCTGGGATCCAACTTCCTTCTGCAACTTGCTGACCAATATCTCACTCTTCTCTGAGAACACTTCCACAAAGCTGTCCAGGATACTGAAGTGGAATGTTGGTGTTATCATCTTCCTGTGGGCGTGCCATTTCTCACCTGCATGGGAGGGATACAATTACTTGTGACAGCACCTGGTTTAAACTATCAACATACCACAATGGTCCCACAAAGAGATTATATGTACTAGGCCAGTCATTTTTCCATGAAAACGAGATCTATAATTTAGTACATTTCAAACAAAAACGGCAGAGAATAAATGAAAAAAAAAAAACAACATATTACAATCACTGCATTTTGTGACTCTTCAGGGCCTTCGAGCTGCACTTAAAGTTTCTCTGTGCAAGAGAATAGTATTTATAATGAAGACTGACACTGCACACACAGTGCCAACAACCTGTCATCTGATAGGATCTACCCCCACATGCACACACTCTCCCTCACTCCTATAATAGTTGCATAAATGGAAGTTACTTTCTGAATATTCTTTCCTCTTATTTCCCAATGACAACTCCTGACTTCAGGTACACATATACGTATATATGTAGCTGTACTTGTTATCATGCAAGTTGTCCAGTGATTGAGGTTAGCTCTTTCTAATTGACCCAACAGAGTAGGTGTATCCCATCTCTTCACATGAGGATGGAAACCGATCCAGTTTCCAAAATATTGTGCTCTTTAGTGTTCTTTAGAATACACGATGATGAAGAAGTCCAAAAACCCAGCAATTACAAGTGTTGCACACCACTGTCAGAACCCTTCAGAAATTATTTGGGAGGGGTTTCTGTAGCCCTTATACAGCTCCTGCATTATGCAGTGTGTTAAAGGTGAAGGCATCACGAAGAACAGAGGGAAAACTAACCTATAGGGAGTACCAACATGGTCAGTGGAAAGAGATGGTGAAAGATATTTCAGCGAGCCCCTTCTCAAAGTCATTAATCCTCAAGATGACAAATCCGACGTTTGCTCAAAAACTAGAAAATCCTCTACATTCCATGGGGCTTAGTTCCAAAAGCTGAAGCCACACATTAAGATCCAGCCATGAAAACCTAAGGACTAGAAGTGTTAGTTACTTTCCATGGAATAAATCTGTTTTATATATCTGGATATCTACTCATAGTACTGTGAACCTCGGCCATGTACCTGTTGAAGTGAGAAGTCCGGTGCCAAGCCAGCTGTGAAGGAACCCGTAAAGGAAGGACTTGTCTACATGTCTGCTGCTACTCAGAATAACCTGTAACAGTGACAAAGTTCAAAGTTTCCCTCAAGCTTGTAATTATGCACTGTGATATCATAGTTCAAATCTAAGTTAGTTGATAGTGCAGAGTGGGTGTAAGAGTGATGGAGTGTGTGAATGTGGGAGCCAGCAGTCACTCCCAAGAAGTGGGGGAGTGATCAGTAGTGAGACCTTTTCTCTCTTCAAACAAGAGGTCTCATTACAAAGACTGTAAAAGTCTTTGGGGGAAAGAAAAAACAAACAAACAAACAATTATATGGTCATGGGTCCCAAAAGAACCCAAAACCAGGACTTACTGTAGTTGCAAGGGCCAGCGACAATTATCTGGATTGGGCAGAGTTCTAATCTCTGAAAACAGACATTAATACTTTCACGTAACATTTCAGATTCTCACAGCGACAATTAAGAAGAACACCATATGCTCAATCTTACTGGAATGTTACACAACACCTCAGCAAACAATTACTGCGAGATAATGGTCTGTTAACATTGTGGCATTGCTTCATGGTACAGGGGTTGATACTTTGATTTAACTGACTCTGTTTCATTCTCCAGTTTGGGATACTTTTTCTTCATTGTTGTTTCAAGGTTTCTCCTGGCCCATACACTGTACATAATGTTTACTGTTGCTTTACTGAGCTTTTTGCCAAGTGCCAGACACACTTCATAGTGTGACACCTCTATTTCTAATTAATGTTATGCTGGGTGTCATAATAGGTGACCTACTCTGAATTTTATCCCAGTGCACATAAGCAGCTGCTGATGTGCCTATTCCCCAGTAATGCATGAACACAAACACACACAAGATATTCTTGACTGTGCTCTTCTTGCCCTTTGCTTCTTGCATTGCTGTCACCCTGCAGACAGGGTCACTATGTTCCTCTGAAACATCTATGAGCTCGTACCATATGACATGGCATCACATTCCACAACAGAGCGCTCTTCATAAGCAATTATAGTTGAAGGCTGGAAACTTATCTTATTCAATACCACTGGTGCAGTCTGTAGTTCTCCTAAGGGCAGGCGAGCAGCCACATAATTTGCATACAAACTTATGTGTAAACCATTCAAGGCTATCTTACTGACCACTCCAGCATATTCAGGAAAAACTTTTTTAATGCTTTTAATTTTTATTATTGATATTCGGTATATTTCCTTCCTTTTTCCTCCTTGCCAATGCACATATCCACTACCATGGGCCCATACAGGGAACTTCCCTGCTGGGCCAGCCATTTTTCCATGAAAACTGGATCCTGAACTTCATATATTCAAAAAGAAAATGAAGGGAACAAGTAAAAATCATCTGGCAATTATTGTATATTTCAACTCTTTTGCCATGTACATGGAAAGAGGGCGTTTATGTACTCAGTGACAGCAGCCCATTGCAGAGTGAATGTTTTGATCATATTGCAATCCATACACAATTCATTTCACAAATGTGTGACGATGATTCAAACATAACATCTATATTCTTCTATACGTCGTCGTCATCATCATAGTCTACTTTAAGGCTGGCTTTTAGTAGTCAATTCCATCTCAAAAACTAACCTCAATGCATATACATATTTAAAATGTTGAGTGAAAGCTCTGAAATTACACAATTTCAGGTTACCATTGCTAAAAATCATTCAATATTAACATGAGTTATGTAGTAGGTTAAAAATGAGTGTGTAAGCAGTCCTTTGTTTCAGTGTTTCATGGCTATTCTGTAAGTACTGACAATGTTCTGATGTGGATATGTGAAGTGTAGTTCATATTTGTCATGGAATGTGACTTAGTGTATGAAGATTAAGAAGGTCCATTTCCCTTTCAAAACATGGATATAAGACAACCACATAGACCAGTTCAGTAAAATTATGTCAAGAGGTCTATTCTGAAACCAACAAGATAACCAAAGTAGATATATGACAGATCTATGTAGGTTATAAATATGCCCATGACTTCTTAAATTCACGTCTCCATGAATAATGCAAGACATTTGAATGAACTCTATCTGCATATGCCTCCTGTTAATTTCAATAACATTCAGCAACAAAATAACAGCATGATCATTTGTGGTGAATGTATGCCTAATGCCATTAGTCACACCAACAGCAAACCCCACTAGAAATAATAAACAGTAATGTATTTTATATATATATATATAAGGATTATAACAAATACAACAAAGAGAACATCGTGCCATAGTTTGTTTCAAGAATTGGATATCCTCCCCCTACAAGCTCAATATATATTGTTGATTTCCCTGTTTGTCATAGTAAATAAGGAATTATTCACATTCAACTCACAAATGCATAATTGTAGTACCAGATCTATCTGTGATCTGCATTATCTGCAAACTAGTCTAACACAATTCCAAAAAGGAATATGTTACATGGGGGTAAAGATCTTTAATCATTTGCCACCAAAAATCAAATCTATGTCTAATGACTTGAAAAATTTTAAAATTCAGTTGACAACATTTTTATTGCAAAACTCTTTTTATACATGTGATGAATTCTTTAGTAACAAATTTGCCTAGAAATAAGGATAATANATAAATGAATGAATGAATAAATATATATATATATATATGAAACTTCAAACACCAATGGAAAATATATGTTAGCAGAAGGCCTAGTGTACACAGAGTGTTACGCTGCTGGAATTTACAAATTCTGAAACATTTTCTCTACCAAGTTATCTTAATATCTACAATTGACAAACAATCATCCACTTACTTCCACATCCTCAGGACAGGTAAGATTTACGTCTGCCACTGATCCAGTCCAACCGCGAAATAGTGGAAGATTCTCATTAATCAACTTCTGGCTCACTTTAAACAAGTCTGACAAAACAAAAACAAAAACTCAGATCTTATATTGGTTATTTGATGATTTCAAAACGGCTATTACTCATTGGTTTAAAGTCAACCCTGAAGCACAAAGTAGGTTCTTCTAAATTATAATTATATTTTAGGTTGTGTGTTCAATTTTATTCCTTGAGACAGAGAAAGTTGGCTCAAACTGTAATGCTTGAGACTTGTACTGGAGATGATGGGTTTGAATTCCAGATGTGTACAAACTATCCGGACTGAAGCTTTTCATGGTTTTCCTCAGTCCCTCTAAGATAATTCCATGATAGTATCTTAAATTAGACAATTATCATTTCCTCCCACAACTTTTCCAATTCATAAATGACTAATTACTGTATTATTTGATAGTACTGGGTTACTAATATTATTCCTAAAAAATGAAATAATAATAAATATTTAGGTTAAGGTACACCTACCCAAAAAAAAAAAGCATTAAGTTCTTCAAGTAAACTACTAATTAGAACTGTTCAGTCTAAATTAAAATTGAAGCAGCTTGGCAATTCTTTACAAAGTTCTCCAATAACAAATTTAATGAAAATCTATCCAGTGGTCCTCAAGTTGTTTCATGTATATAGACAGATGAATGAGTGACCTGAATGGAATTAACATACACTGTAGAGGCTTATGAATTCCCCTAAAATGTTGCAAGGATAAGCCACAAGTCAGATTATCTGTGCACAGATAATCGAGAGTATGTCGCACAAACATCCCACAGCTTACCTTGTCTCTTTGTAAACAAAAATGGCAACACTGTCCCTAGGATGGGATATGATCGTGGTCCTGGTATCTGGTCTACCATCCTTATGAAGCGTTCCCGCTTACTAGTCCGGGAATACAGGAACAGTGTACCTAGCAGAAGCACCACTCCACAAAATAGCAGGCTGAAGGTGTCCATGGCGATGGGGCACAGCTGGAAACAAGTGAGGCTCGTACACAAAATGTACAAGTAGCTAAAGTATCTGACATCATCATGTAGCTCCTGAGTTTTGATGCCTTTATAGAGATGAAATTTTATTTCACTCAGTCCTGTGTTTCTGGGTCACTGCATTCCCATACAATATGGTCTTCTGGGGTGTAATGCCCTGTAGTGTAGTAAATATTTACTGTTTGGGAGAAACCTGCTGCTGCCATCAAGGTGGAAGAGTATGCCACTAGAAAGAAGTGGTCAGTGATATGGGAAAAGGAGGACAAGATATAGAGCTAACAGCAAACAAGCAGAAAATATTTACCAGACTACATGCTGTCACATTCCCGCTATAATTTCAGTCCTGTTAAAACGTTCAGGAATGAAGTTGAGGAAGAAAATAGTGATGCTTGCTTTCTACTAAATGGGAGCTGAATATAACTTCTTTCTTTCATAGCTCAGCCAATATAGTAGCTAGACTATCAGCTCGGAAATCACAGACTCCTGGTTTGATTTCTGGCAACAGCAAAGAGTTTCCCCTGTTCCTGAGTCCAGGGCAATGGTGTGATTGAATCTAGAAAGACACTGCAATTATGTAGATTTGTACATTTTTAAAAATCCTCACACAAAGCTTTCATAACCTGCACTACAGGAAGCTAATGTCCTTCCAGCAATCTCACAAGTTTGCAGTCTGTATGTTCTTCTATCTGTTGCTACAAAATTACAAATTAGGCCATAAGGTTACCTACTAGAGCAAATCTCACAGATTTGTGTATCTTGTCTGCTTCATGGTGTAGGCCAAGGGTCTCCAAACTACGGCCCGCGGGCCACATATGGCCCGTGATTTGATTTTATCCGGCCCGCAAAAGAATTGTGCAGAAATGCGCCATATGAACTAATTTTCCAATGAGTACTGGTAAAAAAAAAAATTTTTTTGTTCATAGATATCAACTGATGTTTATTAATACTTCTCAAGTATTAGTATTCTTTTGTCGTGTCGACGATGAACTTAATGTCACACAGGAATTAGCGTCCCTTCACAGCATGTATGGCACTACAACAGATGATGATATCTTCAAAGAAATACAAAAAACACTAACAATATAATTTGGACTGGAACGGTCTGCAGTGCGTGACAGTTGATGGACGAAAAAACATGCCTGGTATAAGAATATGTTTGGTTGCCCAAATTACAAAAGCTTGTGAGGATGCAGGAATATCAAAGCCAATGTTTCTTCACTGTGTTATCCACCAACAAGCACTCTGTGCAAAACATGTTGATATCAGCTCTGTTTTAAAACCTGTTATTTCTATCATTAATTTCATTCGCTGTCATGCACTTGACCATCACCAGTTTCGGTCTTTTCTCGAGGAATGAGATTCCGAGCTTATTGACCTGACATACTATACTGCAGTTCGATAAAGGTTCTTTCGTGCTTCTTTCAGCTCAGGAAAGAAACTGATATATTTCTTAACGAGAAAAACCATCACAAACCACTTTTATCAGATACCGAGTGGCTTTGGAAATAGCATTTTTTGCTGATCTGGTGAACCATATGAACCATTTGAATTTAAAGTTGCAAGGTGAAAATAACTTAGTCTGTGATTTATTTGAACTTATCAAGGCATTCAGAGCAAAGTTGATACTTCTGGAAAGCCAAGTGAAATTTTGTAACTTTGTTTAAATGCTGTACTGTGCAGTTGCATAAAAAGGGTGAAGCAGAATTTCCTTCCTCATTTGCAATTTTAGTCATTTCAGATTTGAAAGAACAATTTCAGAAGTGATTTGCTGATTTGGATGCCAGTGCTCAGGAAATTAGATTGTTTCAAAATCCGTTTGACTGTGATGCTGCAGATGTCCCAAGTCAAATTCAAATGGAAATTATTGAATATCAGGAAAATTATCTTATGTTAAAGACAAATACAGGGAAAGAAATTTGATCGAATTTTATAAATTTCTGAACTCTGAGCAATTTCCAAATTTAAAGAAATTTGCTTGTAAATTTATCTCCATTTTTGGGATGACATATCTGTGTGAACAAACTTTTTCCCAGATGAAGTACATCAAGTCGAAATACAGGGCAAATTTATCCGATGAACATTTAAAGTCGCTACTTGTGATTAGCGTTTCAAAATTTGAACCCCAATTTAATCAGATTTTAAGAATGCAAAAAGTGTTTCATCATTCACATTAATTGTTTTATTATAATTTGTGATGAAAATATGAGCATTTGCTGCTACTGTCTGTTGTCATTAATATAAGACAGTTTATTCTCATGTACTTCGTATTAATTTTATGAAATTCTGTGCTTTCAGTAAAACTCATATACCTAGAGTTATCAATTTCTCATTTTATCTGGCCCGTTAAAGTGCTGAATTACCTATGTGGCCCGCGTTTCGAAAAGTTTGGAGACCCCTGGTGTAGGCAATCAAACCCTTTCTGATTTCACCATTCTCTCTATTTTTCCCAAAAGTCTTCCTCAATCTTCAGTACCATTCTGGTTCTTACTATAGAATGTGTTTCACTGAGTTTTAGTGGCACGCGTGTGGACAAATCATTGCCCAAGTACTGCAATGTTCCATTTCTGCTTCTGAGAGAAAATTCCCCATCCTGTATTGAACTATTTCTACACACTTCCTTATGTTTACCTCAATTGTCCAAGTCACATTTAAACTGCAGTTTGAACTGACTTCAGACCGAGTGTCTTGAAAACACAGCACACTCCAACATTACAGTGAGAAATTCTGTGCAATTATTAAGTGAATGTGTAAACCATTTCAGAACAAACAAGGTACAAAAGTTATCAAAACGTGAATTGTTCAGAACAGAAAAACGGTAGACCACTCTTCTACCTTATGATGGAGGCAGCAGCTTTCTCTGTGAAAACCTCAATTATTAAAAGACTACATCATAAATCTCTCCTTAATTTAAACTAGAATATCTTGTATAGAAAACATACTGCCATGTTTTACTGACCAGATACAAGGTCTGGGCTAATAACTGGATTTAGTGAATGCTTGTAACTTGTGTAATTAGAATGATGAAGTCAATGAGGATGAGGTGGGCAGGGCATGTAGCACGAATTGGAGAGAAGAGGAATGCATATAGGATATTGGTGGGAAAGCTAGAAGGAAAGGGACCACTGGGAAGACCAAGACATAAATGGGTGGACAATATTAAAATTGATCTTAGAGAGATAGGATGGGTTGGCATGGATTGGTTAATATGGCTCAGGATATGGACCAGTGGAGGGCTCTTGTGAACACGGTAATGAACCTATGGGTTCCATAAAATGCTGGGAAATTCTTGAGTAGCTGCAGAATTGGCGGATCCTCAAGAAGGGCTCAGCTCCATGAGTAAATAAGTATAGCTTGTAACCACAAAGAACTATAACAGTCTCACTCATTTACACACACATAACATTGCTTCTAACAGCAAGAAACAGGCACAAAGCTGCTTACCGATTACTTCTCAAATCAAACAAAGTAATTTTCCCTTTTCACCAAGCTATGAGAACCTTAATGTCACATGACACTTCTGTTATTTGCATACCTTCACTCAATCTACATTCACTTTCGGCAGTTCATGCAGCAACTGAAATCACTATATGAAATGGCAGTATCTCCTTAGCAGTCTTTTTTTTTTGTTGCTGTTACAGGGCTATTTTCTGATTTGCAGAGTCATCATTACTGATAACTTCAAGATAAGGTATTATAGCAGCAATGAGTAAACCATCATCTGTCATGTCTGGAACATCAAAGAACTGTACTCTCTAATCTCACACAATTTACAAACACAATCTTTATGGTATATCACACTAATAACAGTCTTCATGTTTGTATGTGTGTGAAACTTGGCCTCTCAAGTTAGGAACAGCAAATATGAACAGTCCAGAGTGCATTCCTAACAATAAAAGTGCAAGGACAGTCTAGGACATAACTCCATATTGAAACAAATGGCTATAAATCATTTCACAAATACGTGTTCATTACATAACAATGTCTTTACGTTTTGAATTAAGAACTGAACAACAAACAGCTCAAGATGTGCACACACAGACGGAACTGATGCCTCTGCCTCAAAAGTTGCAAAGAAAACAAGCTATAAGAATCATGGGTATTTTAACCAGATGATATTCTGGATTGATTGATAATATCACCCACGATATTTGGTAGTTCTAATGGTCTTAAAGTGTCTTTTGTCATTCTTAATTTCTTTGTAATTATTGTTGGCTAAATTGTTTCTTCACAATCATGTCCTTTTATTATGAGTTCTATATCCAGTCTGGATCAGACAACAGATCAATGAAACTATGAACTATGTATGTATGTATGCATGCTACCCCAATCTTCATGTTTGATACAGAGGATAGAGATAAGAGCATAAATCAGCAGCATCTTGGCTCTTAAAAGTGCAATGGGGAATTGTCATGACTTGACCACCACCACATGAAGGGCTTCTTTTGGGAGCCCTCCACTGCAGCATAGGAAATGACTGAGACATTTGACAGAACTTACAGGACACTCTCTCTTGATGAGACACCTATTCAAAATGGGGTCAGTAAAATAGTCCAATCTGTGAAAGTTGCCATTACAGAGACGGAACGGCTTCACATATTGCCTGTGTGGCTTTGTATTCTAGGTGAATTAAGATTTTGCCTCCTGAAACTACATTTTTAAAAATAAGTGACTAACAAAAAGGCCCCTTTAACACACTTCTGACAGGCCACATCTAAAGGTATGTTTTTAAATCCTTGCGTTGTGTCACATAGATCTAGTACAAAATCTAGGGGCAGAACCTAGAATGAAGATGTTTGAGCAAAGGGTGCTGAGAATATTTTTGGACCGAGAGACAGGCAGTAATAGCAGCATGGAAAAAATTATACAATGGCTTCATAATTTTTATACTTCCTGTATGATTAAACCTCTGAAGTGCAATAGTTAGCATATGTAGCATTTGCTTCAGCATACAAAAACTTTTGCATTCTGCTCACATAGTACAGTTACACATCCTGTAAGATTCTCAAAATAAACAGCGATTACTTCCCTGACAGCTTTGTTCTTTAGGTGATTAAACAATGTTAACCAACTGGTCTTTGTAATGGAGATGCTATGCCTTTCCTGTAAGAAAGGAGCTGAATTACATATTATGTATATGAATTCCAGGTTAAATCGGGTGGGACATGTAGCATGCATAAAAAATAATATCCATATAAAATTTTGGCCAGAAAACCTAAGGGGAAAACATCACTTTGGAGACCAAGATGTGGGTGGGAAAACATTAAAATGTACTTCAGAGAAAAAGGATTCATGCAGGTTAGGATAAGGCCTAGGCCAGAAGTGGCCGCAGTGCAAGGGACTTAGCCCCACCCCACTAGCAATTTAAGAAAAAAATTAGGATAACGTCAAAACGTGGGCTCTTGTGAACCCAGTAATGAGCCATTTGATTTCATGAAATCAGTATATTTCTTGACTGTCTGAGAAACTATCAGCTTTCCACCTGATGTGAAATAAACAAGTCTGAAGAGACATCAGTTCAAGTGACTTGAACAGGGTCCACTGATTGGCTCGTGTGATGACTGATGACCATTTGGTTTCATATAAGAAAGGACAAAATACTGGTTTTTATTAAACACTGTCTTATGGAAAGAAGACATATAATCTCACTGATCCTCACATTTCAGAACCTGCTCCTTCCATCTCGACTTTTACATCATACAGGGATTGGGGAATTTTGCCATTGCAGTCCCAATATATATTTTCTTTATTGATGTTTGTTGCAAATAATATGGGTTTATACCATACGACATCACAAATTCGTGGCCTTAATACTAGGCTTAATTTTGACCTTTATCGCCCACAGACAAATTTGACAACTTACCGGAGAGGACCTTACTATTTTGGTATTAAACTTTTTAATCATCTTCCTTTAAATATGAAAGATTTAATCCATAATATTAAGCAATTTGGAGCAGGTTTAAGTGCTTTTTATATACTAAATCCTATTACACTTTAGATGAATATTTTAGTTAGAGATAGATTCTTGTTTAGCTATGACCCGTTATTTGATCTATTGTCATGTATATTTTCCAATGTTGTATTATAATATTATATATACATGGTAGGTTATGTAGTTGTAGTGATGTGTAGGGGTTTCATATACTCAATTTATTGTTGTGGATTTATATGCATTGTTCTGTTGACTACCTGTTGATTTAGTAAGCTTGTGGTGTGACAGGTTCTGTATCCAATGGCTTCAGCCTTAAATGGGTGTGCAGGAAAGTGTAATAAATACAATATAATACAGTATAACAACACTATTTTATGCACAGAGGTTGTTATATAACAACATAATAATAGGGTCAGACCAAGAGACATGGATTTTGGAGGAGAAAACCAAGGAATAACTGAAGGTGTTATCAGTGAATTTGTCTGAAGAGACTGAGAAACGCCTCAAGAAACCTTAGTAAGGATAGCCGATTCAAACCTAGCACTTGTACCTCCTGAATACAAGTCTACAGTTATTACCATCACATAATGCTGTTTTTCAGTTAAGAACATAGGGACTTGAAACAGTCAAGAGTTTGTACAGTACAGTAAAGGGATCCAGAATGGATGACCACAATTCAGACCCAAGAAAGGAGGAATTCTGCACAGAAAAGTATGCTCAAGGCTCCTAATATACATAATATATGCAGAATTAATTTTTCAATTACAAAAAGTATATTCTCTCCTGAGTTGCTACAAAGCAGGCAATAGTTTTTAGCACACACTGACAAACTCCAGCCCCTCAAGTATTCACAAACACATGCACAAAATCTGTTAGAATAGATGCAGTCTGAACCTATATTGTCGAGCCTTACTGGATCTACTGGCATCTCAATTCATATTAAGTTTTAGAACTGCATATCTGGAATATCATTTACTGTGTATTTATATGGTATATATATATACCACAGTGTTCCGTGAGAGAGCAAGAGACACACACACACACACAAAATCGTGGAACACTGTACCAACATATGGACACCAAAACACATAATGAAACTCAACATGAGAAATCTGATTCCATTAATTTATGCAATTTAAACTTTCTTGATTTAGTTCTGTCACGTGTCATGGCTGATCACTGTTTCGATATACACTGCAACCCTCATCTTCAGGATAAATGAAGTGAAATTAGGCTAAATGAGGATGCAGCACTATGTACAGGTCTTTGCAATGGGAGTATGGGTGGCTCTGCTGAGCATGGTGCTATCCAATGGGAAGGTGCCACATGGTTAAAGAGGAAGTTTTGTGAAGACTGAGTTGTCTTCTGGGAATGGTGTCACAGACTGTTAGATGCTTACTGATGTTTTGAAGGAATGTACTGTCTCCAACTTCAAGGTAAAAAAGTGAAGATCTATAGATTTTACATTTTGTATCCGTCCTCCCAGAAGAATCTGTGTGGGTGTCTTAACCGCTCCAATGACTCCCATGTTCAGTTAATTTGTTTAGTGATGTAAGATTTGAGGCTTTCACGGCGGTGACTATGAAGAAAGCAGTCTTCTGGGATTTTGCACCGTGTATATGTGGTGTTAACCGACGTTTCGGAGGAACGTATCGCCTCCATCTTCAGGGTAGAAGAAAAAATATATAAGAAATCTGCAAGCAAAGAGACCGTGAGAACCGGTAAAAGCAGACTCCGAAACGTCGGTTAACACCACATATACACAGTGCAAAATCCCAGAAGACTACTTTCCTCATTGTTTAGTGATGTCTGAGACATCTGTTGGTCTGAACTGGATAAGAATAATGTATACATTGTATGTAGGATAAGAGGTCCCTACTGTTATGCGCATGATTATACTTCCGACATTACTCTGAAATATGTACACACATATTTCACACAGGTTACAGACAGCTCACTACTGGTTTGGTGGCAAGTTGCCTAGAATGATCAGCCGCCTTGTTAAAACCAATTCCGTCACGACTGAGAAGTCCAGCAGCATTAAGCAGTCACCTGACGTTATTCACGTAACACTAGTTTGGGCATCAGCTTCAGCTTTAAGTCTGTGATCGGAGAACAAAAAATGGCTTTTTGTGAGTGGACTATTTTATGATTATCTACATAATGTAGCACTGTTTGGCAGGATGATGGAAAAATAATGTCTTGGAAAGTATTTGGACTTAATCATGGCCTCATCATACAGTTTCCTGGCACAGAGGAAAGTCACAAGATGTCTCAGTCAGATAGCTGGTGCCATGGCCAAGATTCGAACGCAGCGCCCAATGAACTTAAAGTCTTGAGTGCTCCTGTTATGGCAGTCCACCAAGTAAATGATGATTCTGTACACTTCACACCTTAATGGCATATAAACCATTTTGAAGCAGACATTGGAGACAAGGATTTTAAACAGAACTCACACATTACGTTTCTATCAGAAAAGCGACAACACACAGAATCATTTTAAAGCATGGCTGAACATGGTAGCATAGCACAAGAGAAAACTCTAAAATGTATATTTAGTCTTCTTCCTTTCAAAACAGTTTTGTGGGTACATAAATGTTATATGCATAATCATCATATTGTTCAGTAAGAGTGTAATAAGAGTGAATTTTAATTTGCTTAGAGGGGGGTGGAGTCCAGCTGTGTCCACTTGGCATGGCGGCCACTGATTGGCTTATTGTACCTGCCCCGAGTTATGATGATGGAGAATTTGGTAGGATGAAGATTGGCAGGGGAAACGCAAGTGCTCGGAGAAAACCGGCCCCAGTGCCACTTTATCCACCACACATCTTACTTGACCAGACCCAGGATGAAACCCAGGACGCCACAGTGGGAAGCCGGCGACTAACCGCTTCAGCTATGGTGCCCCCTAGAAACCTCACTGACAATTACATTGCGAAATCTCTTCAGACGTGCTACAAAATTTTGCACCTTTATCTCCTTCACTCCCTTGTCCCATATTCCTTTTTCAATCCATTTTATTTGTTCATCCCATCATATCACTCAAAATATGCCTTATGTTCATTTTAATTCATCACAATCTGTTTATACAAATTAAAATACAAACATTATGTTAGATCATCCCTGCAGTTTGTGCCATAGAAAGAATAGAGTATAACATAAGCTCAAAATCATGGGCACTGCACTGCGCAAGTAAATCAAATTATGATTGGCTTGTGCAACATCCTATGAACTACGAAGACTCTGTGAGGAAAGCTAGCTAGCAACACTCACTTCAACCCTGCATCCCTCAGAGATATATTCAACTTTATTCCATTTTCTGGTCTCAATACTAGATCTGCTACTGGCTTAATGTCCTCCCTGCTTTCAAGCGCACGTAGTCTGTAGTGACGCAGTATGTAGGACAAGACAGTCTTCTCTTCAAGCAGGGCAAACTTCTGACCTATGCAGTTCCTGGGACCAGCACTGAAGGGGATGTAGGCATAGGGGTGTCTCTTTGCTACCCTCTCTGGCAGGAAGTTGTCAGGGTCAAACTTCTCAGGGTTGGGGAACTGGTCTGGGTTCCGATGGAGGAAGTATATGTGGAGATGCACTGTACAACCGGCAGGTATTGTGAATTCACCTGGGGAAATAAAATATTTGATTAACATCCACTATGCATTGGTTTTCTCCAAATGTTTACATATTTTCCTGTAAGATGGGCTGAATGCGATAAAATTTAGTAGTGTGTCATGTATTTAGTAAACACTTAATACTCAGTTAAGTCCCTTTCTTCCCTTCAGATTTCCTCCTTAAATATTGTATGCCTTTCTCACCTCCCCCATACATGCTACATATTCTTAATTAGACCACATGTATGGGGGAGTGCGTGACTTATAGACGGGTTTCGGATTGATGGCCGGATTTATTGCACTTATACAGCTTGTTACTGCACTTCACAAACCGCTATATGACGTGCCGTACTTTCTCTTCTCCATCATCTTCGACTGCCGCGTCAAAAGAGACTCCCACAATCCTCCTCTCAGTCCAAGTTCATGTCACTTTGCAACTGACAGTCAGTCAGTAAGTCAGTAAGTCTTGGCGTTGACATGACCAGATATTTATTACTGTTGAACATTATGGTTTCGGTTTTGTGGGGCGTCCTCTCTGACGAGAGGATGGGTCTGTCTTTTTTACATGCTACTGGTCCTTGCCAGCGCAGTCTTTCTCAGGTCCTAGTCCCTTGGGACTCGCAACCGTATTTTACTGTCTCAGATTTGAGACTTCCCTTTTGTCACCTCCTACAACTCACAGGGTCACGGTGGAGGTATTCAACCCCGCCTCCACACAGACTTCAGCTGCCTGAGATCCCTGTTATATACCCTCAGAGCGGCATGAAGAGAGAACATTGTTTTCTAACAATTCCTCTATTATTATATAGGCGTGTTTGCACAGAAATGGCAGTTCTACTGTTGTGTCACAGTCACCTGCTTGAGTCGTTGCCTAGCAATGAACGTCTACACTGGTTTCACTGTTCCAGCTTTCAGTAGTCATGTTACAATATCAATATACTATGAAGGCATACATTTTTAAGGTTCTCACTGCCTAATTTTTCCAATTCTCTCACTTCCTCCCTCTAAACTTCAAAAATTCTCTGCTAGAAATTGCAGAACTACCTAGGAGTAAATGGAATTGCATGGAAGAACCCACAGTACATCCTCTGACCGACTTATATAATATTAATAAGGGCAAGTGGCAAAAAGGCCAGTTCTTTCCTCTAAACATCAGTATACGATGGGGTATCCAAAAGAAACTGAACTAATTTTTTTTGTGGGCAGAGCTTTTGTAGTACCGCGTTTTGCCGCTATGAGCGCATAGAGCTAACATTCCTGAGTCGATAAGCCGACTACCGTTGCTTCAGAACGTAAGGACTAGTTTCGGCAGAGTTTATAGTGACAACTGTTTTGTGTGATCGTCGTTTTTGCAATGGCNGGTGAAGGAAAAAACGACGGAGGCGCTGTCAAGCATCTCAAAAGATGAATTTAGACAATGTTTTGACTAATGGAATAAAAGACTAGACAAGTGTATTAGTGTAAGTGAAGAGTACTTTGAAGGGGATTGAAGGTTTGTGCTTAAAATTTGAATAAATAAGTTTAAAAAAAAAATAAGTTCGGTTTCTTTTGGGTAACCCCTCATACTTGTATCTCACTTCATGTCCTCAGTAAACAGAGCTGAGGTACTATGCACTATGAGAGTAGTAAATTGAGCGCACCAAGAAAATATAATTGACTAATTAAAGTGAGAGACCAAAGTTCACAACTATACAAAACACCAAGCAAAGTATTGGATTTTAATATTCATGTTTATAGAGGCCAGAGGAGGAGACAGACGATTCTGAACTGAATGGTAGCAAGCATTACCCAAATTTAACCTGCTCTTAATTTTATCTAAAAGTATATTACCCATCTGAACATCTTCATTCAATGTTCTTCCAATACCAGGAACGCTTGGGTACAATCTCAGGGACTCTTTGATGACCCTCTCAAGGTACTTCATTTCGCTGAGGTCCTTCGTGGTGACAGTACGGTCTGACCCCTGGAAGATGCTCTTCTGCTCCTGGTATACCTTATCCTACATAAACGACACCTAAGTGTGATTTGAGGTTCTCACAGCAGTAACTATGAAGTTTACTGTCTCTGGAATGTGATGTCATGTGGTCTGGTAGGGTGATATCAACATTTTGGTGGAACCTACTGGCCCCATCTTCAGGTAAGTGAGGATGGAGACAGCAGGTTCCTTGAAAACTGTAATGATTTGTCACAATACACATTATATCCAAGGAGACAGTAGTGCATGTAGCCACTTCCGAGAAAATCCCCGATCATATGAATGATTGTAAATAACAAAATATAAAGAACATACAATATTGACGTTGTGGCAGAGTCTGAGCATTTGTTCAGGAGGAATACGATCACCTATAAACATATACAGCAGAAATATCCGTCTGTGAACGACCGGCCTCCTGAATGTCTGCTGTACTTGTAATGTTTCGGGTTCTTGTTTCTGTGAATTCGGCACTGAAGTAATTGTATACCTGCACATCGGGATGCAGGCCCAGCAAATACAGCGTCCAGGATATCCCAGCACTTGTTGTATCATGACCCTGTAGAGAAACAAAAGCACTTATCTGAAATCTAATCCAGCAGCTGTTGGCAGAACTGCCTGATTCTAGGGTACAGTACAAGTTAACATAGTCTGTGAATGCGACAAATGCTGCGACTCCACTGAAAATTGCCAACCTTCTTACAGCATTAACAATGAGAAAACGACCCAACAGATCTGCCTTTTTGCTGGAGGACAGCAGTTGCCCTCATGTGTGTTATGTTCATTTGTACTCGCATGCTGCTTAGCTGCACTGTTTTCTTAACTTCATTCCTACTATATGACACTCGCCGAGATTACTTAAGGGAATTCCAATATTATAACATAAACTTACTTTCTTTCATTTTTCTTGAGGGCGGGAACTTCTTTACAACACTAACAGTATCTAAACTTTACACCATCAACAATGGGATTTGGAATCGGCCAAGGTACATTAATGTACTACCTCAGCATTTTCTCAGACAGTCTGAGAAAAAACATGACAGGATAGTAAACATCCTAGCTGAGGTCTGATCTGTGCATCTCCCAAACAGAGATCTAGAGCATTAAAACAACAAACTGTTCAATCAAATAATTTTGTTTTGTCTGTTATGACCATTTTACTTTGTCCACAGTCCGCAAAGGTTCCAGGGAGCATTTTAGAGACCCCCACCCACAGGCGCCAATGCTAAAGGTTAATGAGTTGGGTCCTAGTTAGCTTCTTATGATATGATCAGACCTGGCTGACACTTGGAGGTTGGTTTCAGAGAGACAGCACTGCCATGAATAATATCTTTTTTTCCTGTTTCCTATCTTTGTGCACATGTATACCTGTTGTGTTACTAAGTTTTAACCTTGCTTTGCCGAGGCACTAAACTTTGCAGTAATAAAATTAAGTAAGGAAAGTCAAACATATCTTAAAGTAAATTCTTAATATTCTGACATGTACACAACTTATTTACCGAACACCTTTAGGCATTATGGTGTCTGAAAGTCTTTGATCAGTTCCTTGTCAATGGCTTGAAAGGACAGAAACTGCTGCAATTTGCAGCCTTCCTGATCCCTGCTTTATACCTACCTCAAACATGAATGTGTCAACTTCTTCCCCTATCTCCTCATCTGTTAACTTTGTTCCACCTTCAGACGCATCTAGCAGCATGTCCAAGAAAGCGACACGCCTCTTCTTGCCTGTGAGAGAATATTTATTTTAAAAAGATAAAACAGTTCCGTCCAGTGAGACTGGTGAAGATTTTCCTTATTTCAATTCTTCATGCCCTTGTGTGTTTCAGTCCTTAGAAACCATCATCGGAGGGGCATCGATACAGTTTGGAAACCGCTATTGCAATAGGTGTTCTGAGTGTTAAAATATACATGAGTATCATCATCATCATCATCATCATAATCATCAGTAATCTGTCAGACGACAGGTCCACAGTCTCTTCCAAAACAATTCCTCCACTTAATGCGATCTAGAGCTTTCTCCTTCAAATGAAAATATCCTATTCTGTCCCCAAGGTCATCCAGCATCTTCTTACATCTTCTTCCTCGTCTTCTGGTCACTTCTATCCGCCCCTCTATCTTTCCTTCAATAACTTCTTTTAGAAGGCAGTTTCTGCATAAAACATGGCCAATCCAATTAGCCTTCCGTTTTCTTATTTCGTGTAGGATATTCCTCTGCTCACTGACTCTAATTAACACTTCTTCATTTCTCACATAATCGGTCCAACTGATCTTCTCCATCCTTCTACAACACTACATTTCGAAGCTTTCCGGGTGTTTCTGATCTACTGCCCTAAGTGTCCATGTTTCAGCCCCATACAGAGCTATGTTCCAAATGTAGCATTTCACTAGTTTCTTCCTCAAATTTAAGTCCAATTTGTTGGTAAAAAGATCCTTCTTCTTCCTAAATGCAGCTTTTGCCATGGCAACACAAGTATATACATATATAATGCTGACAATACACAAATGGATGCAAAATTCAAAATTTTCACAACTACAGCGGCTGTCTTGATATATTAAAATTTTTTAAACTCTTGTTAGTTAAGTTAGAATTTATAAACCAAATAGCTTTGTATCCTCTCTCTTATCACCTCTCCTGATGGGGCCGAACTTGTGCCGCCTGTCTTTCTTGAGAAGGTTCTTTGATGTCGTCCTGTGGTTGTTCGTAGTTGTGAAAACTCTGGATTTTGTATCCATTTATTTATTGTCTGTATTGTATACAGAACACCTACTGTAATAGTGGTTTCCAAACTGTATCGATGTCCCTCTGATGATGGTCTCTAAGAATCGAAACATGTAAGTGCATGAAGAATTGAAATAAGAAAAATCTTCACCAGTCACACTGGATGGAATTGTTTTATCTTTTTATAATATTGTTAGTGTGACGGGCCAGAATGAAACAAATCAAATTCATATTTATTTACGAACTTACATATCTATCTATGGTGTACTCAATGATGTTGTCAGTTTCTCAGATTGATTAATAATTAATTGATTGAAAAGAATGTGAAAGGAAGCAACTGTGACCCAATTAGAATTTCACATTTTTCCCACATATTGTACTCAAGTGTTTACTACAATTCTCATAGAAGACACTGATTATTTCCCTAAACAACAGGAACCTATTTTGTCTCTGTAATGGAGACTAAGTCTGTTTTCTGTGCAGTGGGAGCTGAATTTTTAAATATGACTTATGTGAAGTTCATGGTTAAAAGGCTTAATTTAAATTATCACAAGATGTAACTCAAGATTTTACCTCGAGGAAGTTTTAACAAGAAACAATTTTGGGGTATTTGGTGCTCTCGTTGAGTTCTGAGCAAGTTCCACGTTTTTTGGTTGGTTAGTCAGTACTGTCAGTATTTGAAACTATATAGTATCAAAAATATGATAATTAATTTATGTGAAGCAGGTGTGAGGAAGAAAATTAGCAGGGGAAACCAAGAACTCGGAGAAAATCCACCCCCAAACAGATATGTCTGCCACAAATCACGCCTGACTCCAGCTGGGAGAAAAGACAGGAAGCTGCGAAGCCAGCAAACCAACCACCTGAAATACAGCAGATGCCAGACGGCTTCTGAATATATGAGGCTTATATATGACACTGACTGAACTGCATGTACATAATCGCTATGTGGCAGGTAGCACAGTGTGACAACATCGCTTGACTGGCTCTTACCCAGTTCCTCATCTTCACTGATGCTCTTTTCTGCTGCCTTAGGCCTCATAGTTGCACGGTGAGACTTCCTTTCCTTGATGACCTGTGAACACACAGAACTCCGAAGCGAGTTCTACTATTCGGTGTGTCATGAAAACACCAACATATTCTCTATTATAGTAAAGTAAATAGATAAGAATCCTTCTTGAGAAGCTAACAGTTGCTCAGTCAGTCAAGAATTTCCCACAATGATATGGAATCTGAAGGTTCATGACCATGTTCACAACAGCCCACCACCGAATGTTATCCTGAGCAAAATGAATCAAGTCTACATCCTTCCATCTTAAGTTACATTTTAATATTATCCTCTCATTGATAGGTAGGTCTTCTCAGTGCTCTTTTCCGTTCCTCCTACTACAACCTTGAATGCATTTTTCTCTCTCATGCATACAATATACTATACTACAAGCCTGAAGGTAGCAGGTTCGATTCCCAATGAGATCACTGGATTTTTCAGTTAACCTCATCCTTCCAGCCCCACTATGGTCCTGGTGTCGACTCAGCCTCTAACAGAAATGAGTACACCAGATATCTTCCTGGGGGCTAAGGGCGGCTGGTGCGTAAGGCTAACAACCTCGCCGTCATCCATGAGCCGACTGTCTAGAAAATGTGGAAGCCTCGACATGTCACAACCCTATGAGCCTTCATGGCCTTTACCTTACAGTTACTATTTCTAACATCATGAACAGTAACCACCTTACCCATAAATAACACAAGGATATTCTGTAATGGTGTGTTTTCAAGTTTACTAATCAGATCTGATTCCTGTTTTCACCTTACATTTGTGTAGACACCCTCCAGCACTACATAGCTATAACAACTGCAAATGCAACCATTTGCTGGGCTGAACATACATGAAAGCACAGATTACTGTCATGTGGTGTGTGGCACCATGAACTTATGCATTATGTGCTGGCCAACTGAAATCCAAAGCCTCTGTTAGTATTTAAATAATCAGCCTCATTAGTTCTTGTGCTGCAATGTAACATGTGAGATGAACACTGAAACAGGCAGATTCTAGGAGTTCTGACGATGGTGTATAACACTTATAATTACTGTGTTCTTGGAGTATGTCCTTTGTCCAGTATTCCAGTTCCTGAAACGTTGTGTTCTCTAGTTTTTAGACTTAAAGACAACAGACAAAGTTCAAAAGTCCAGTAATACTGACTGAAACAAGTCTTCATGTTTGAGTACGATACCTATGCAAGACATGGATGTGGAAGAAAACTGAGAGGAAGAGAATGACATAATCCTCAAGAAAAATTTCATATATTTGTAAATGAATAAAAAAAAAGGGTCACAAGGCATGAGCTCACATCACAGTAGGTGGTTCAACAACTCGTTATGGCTATACTGAAGAGAAATTTCAATGTGTATAAAATATTGGTCTATCAAGTCCAAATGTGTGGATTAAACAGACTGAAGCAGTTTATCTTAGAAATACTGGTGATCAGGGATGATGATGTGTAACAGTTGGAATTGCTCGGTTTTTGGACTTTGTCACATAATCTAAAGAACACAGTGTTTTGGAAACTGGATCTGTTACCATCCTCATTTGAAGGAGTGGGAGACACCTACTCTGTTGGGTCCCTTAAAAAGTGCTAACCTCAATCACTGGACACCCATGTCAGTATAACTAGTTATATAAATTCCTGAGACCAGGCTTTCTCAAAGGGAGATGACAGGAAAATACACAAAGCATATGCTACAGGGCAGAAGGTCATGGGTTTCACTGTCGATGAGGTGCACTTTTTCAATTGCCCTAATCCTTCCAGCCGCACTATGGCCCTGGGGGAGGCTCTCAGCCTCTAATAGAGACGCATAAGGCTGACAACCATATATCTGTGAGCAGACTGTCTAGATAATGTGGGAGCCTCGTCTCACAACCCTACAGCCCTTCATGGCCTGTTAACAGGGATAACTCCACCTTTTTACCTGGTCTCAGGCATTTATTTAGCTGCAGTTATACTGACATGGGTTTTCCAGTCATTGAGGTCAGCTCTTTCTAAGGGGCCCAATACAATAGGTGCCTCTGCCCTCACCTCAGGACACGAGCAGATCCAGTTTCTGAAACTTGTGATCTCTGTAGTTCTCAGAATACTGGACGATGGACAAAGACCAACAATCCAGCAATAATGAGTGTTATACACGACCATCAGAAACCTTTAGAATCATACTTTTCTGTCTGACTGACTGAATGATTTCTGTGAAGCTCTCAAGGGATCACATTGTACATTTTAGGTACAACTCTGTCATGAGCACTGGGGTTGAAGGGTGGATTTGTGTGTCAGCCACAAAACCAGACACCAGGAGCGCTAGGAACTGCAGTCCCCTTCACCAATGAACTTTAAGTGATAGGGGATATTGTGAACTGAGAAGCAGCAACCTACACTTGCCTAACGTGTCATCCCATACCTTGTTTGTGAAGTCATGTAGCAATGTAACACATTTCTTATACTTCCTGCCCTGTGAACTCAGCTGGAATAAAGACTGTGGATGAAGCCACGGGTACACCATTCGCTGCAGCGTCAGCTCACTGAGACTGCAACATATGAACCAGATCTTAATTCAATTCAATTTATTTACATTCCGTAAAATCCAGATACAGGTAGACACCATAGGATGTGGAACAAGTCAAATACAGTGATTCTGCACAATAACAATCTAATCAAAAAATTAATAAGAATACAAATTACATAAATATAAGTTAAATGTCCTTCAATTTGAGACTGTTAGCAGGAACGGTGTCAATGAGTACATCGCTAATAAGTAATAAGATTATAAATTACATAGATACAACTTAATTATACATGTGCATCACAATTTGAGCCTTTTGTCAAAAACACTGTCAATGAGTACATCGTTAAAAGTTATAAATATGTAAGTAAAAGTAAAAGCAAGCAAGCAATCGCCATTCATACATTCATAGATCCCCATAAGGGACACTGTTAGAAATACAACCTTTTACTTCTTACTACTCCAAGTTCATTCGTCACAATCATTAAACATTAATCATAAAAATTAAGGAAAATTAACTACTTTACAATACTATATCATTTTCTGCCAACTTCCTGACTCTGTGTCCCATATCAAGGATGGTGACCAACTGGCAATGACTCAGGTAAGGTCTGGCAGTGGTGACAATGGATATTTTTGTCTATTAACTTCTGGAGCCATTTTATAATATTGAATACTTCACCAGGGCACAGTTCCTTTTGATAAGACACATTTCTGTTGTTAACTTTAAGTATCAATCCTAAATACCAAGAAGTTTGGATAACCCTAAAAAGGCAGCTGTAAGAAGACAATGCCATTCTGCTTTATCAATTATTTTGAATTGTGAAATGTGTAGGTTGTCCAGAAAGTGAAGACCAGTTGGTGATTAGAAAAATAAATGAATAAAAGTACAAAATTTTGTTTTAAATCATTACTACATACTTTGTATCATTTTTCTACATAATGCCGACAAAGTTTCTGTTATGTCTGAATCATAGAAATCTGCCAAGAGTCCACTGAACCAGTCTTTTAACTGTCTTCTTCACTTCTTCATTGATCCCCACGTGCATGCTGCCCAAAAACTGCTTCAAGTGTGTGAACAAGTGAAAATGGCTTGGAGCCAGGTCTGGACTGTAGGGTGGATTGGGGGGGGGGACATCCCAGGCAAAGTTAGCAAGAAGCGCATCTGTGCTAGTAGTCTTTACTTTCTGGATGACCCTTATACATAAAGCCAAGCTTAAGCAGCTATCTCTCCAATTAAATGAGTACAGTTCACTTCACACTCAAAACCATGTATAAGCTAAGAATTGGAAAACTGTCCAACAGAAGTGTGCCAGCAGATATCTCATGAGATTGTGTCCACTTGGTATGTCAGACACTATTTGGCCTACTGTTCCAGCCACAGACAGTAGATGCCTATGGAGCATTTGGTGGAATGAAAATTGGCAGGGGAAACAAAAGTACCTGGAGAAAACTTGCCCCAGTGCCACTTTCTCCACCACAAATCCCACATAACCTGACCTGGGATTGAACCTGGGCTGCCATGGCGGGAGGACGGCAACTAACAGCCTGAGCTATGGCACGGCTGATGATGATTATGAGGAGGGGAGGGGAGGGGAGGGGGGTCAACAAACACTCTCATCTGCTAATCTCTGAAGAGTGAAAAACCAAGGCTGACTGATTAGTGGAAAATCTCTGGATTATCTATTAATATTCTCTCCTATTATCTTTCCTCATATCTCCAGAGATGTCAAACATTGTTATCTGAATGATGAGTCATATCTTGCACACATACTCATATTACAAACTTGCTTAACATCGAAGCCATGTATGATAACTTTTAGAAGTTGAAGGACTGCAAACTGGGGTAGACTGGATGGCACCGAGCTTAGGCACATGTCTCTCTCTCAGTATTTTTTTAATATTTAATCCATTCATAAAAAAGAACTTGAGCAATACTTTTCCCATGAGCCAGTTCTAATGAGCTGTGTGCATACTGTGAGAAACAGTCTGACAACTGCTACATACGAAAAAAGGACAAATTTTATGTGTCTTGTATGTTATAGGATAGCAATGCCATAGATCAGATGGTTAGTTGCTGGCTTCCCACAGAGGTGGCTCTGCTTCAGCCTGTCAGGTCACGTGGGATCTGCAGTGTGCAAACAGCACTGAGACAGAGAGACCTGAAAGGATTCTGACGATGGTGTATGCTGTACAGAAGTATTAGGCTTATTTTGGACTCTATCCATCTTCTGATATATACAAGACAAAAACGGCAACGTTTTGGAGACTGGATCTGTCTCAATCCTCAGTTGGATGGGGCAGGACCAGTGACTGAGACTAGCTCCTTCTGAGCCCAACTGAGATCTATCTTGCCCAATCCACCTGAGGACAGGGACAGATCCGGTCTCCGAAACGTTGTGGTTTTTTGTCTTATATATATATACCAGACGATGGATAGAGTCCAAAATAAGCCTAATAGTTCTGTACAGCACTCAGACAGGTTTCCTCAAAGTACTTTGATTTCCTCTGATGATTCTCTTCCCACCAAAAATGCTCCACATTTGTCTATCAACATTACCACCACCATTTTTGGCTGCTCAAATAGGCCATACCAAGCAGACTGTCTCACCCCACCCCACAAATTAAAGACAGGGATATCTTCGTAGTTTGTTATTTAATGATGCTGTCAGTATTGTGACTATAACAAAGGAAAAAAATGTTCTGTGATAATTTTATATTCTCACAGAGGTGGCTACAAGTTCTGTCTTCTGGGACAGAATGCCATGTAGTCCAGTGGAAGTCAACTGATGTTTCAGAGGTACATATATTGCCTCTGTCTACAAGGTGGAAGAGTAAGACAAATGAGAAACCAACACAAAGCAGGCAGCAACCAGAGCTTCTTGGTAGGTTCACTCTTAAACGAAATGGTTTTCACACAATTCACTAATCCTAAACTTAAGTAAAACCAACTGTGTCTACTTTGCAACAAAATTGAATCTGTTAAAAAACTTAAATATATTATACAAGTATAGTGATACTCTAATCCACAGCACTTGTAATGTCAAATTCCTTGGACTAATTATTGATAGTACTTTGTCCTGAAATGATAACATTATTCAAGTAGTAATTAAGCTGAGTTCAGCTGTTTATGCCATCAGAACTTTATCTTCCGTTGTGTCGCAGGAGAGTCTACTGACTGTTGAGAATCTAGTAATGTAAAAATGTTCAAGTTGGTAATAGTGATTTATATTCGTTTTTGTTTTGTATTATAATAAAAGTTCTTCTCATCCAATATGGCTGTTAAGTCACACATAAGCAAGACACAAGGAAATTCAACACTGATGACCTATTATGCCTATGTACATTCATTATGTCCTATGGAATTATATTTTGGGGCAATTCTGCCAACAGTAATTTAATTTTAAAATTCAAAAAAGAACAGAGTCATTATGAAAGCTAGAAAAACGGACTCTTGTCATCAATTATTTAGGTAGCTAAATATTCTTCCGTTTTACTCACAATATATGTTTTCAATATCCATGTTTGTTGTTAAAAATATGGATACCTTCACACTAAATTCTGATATACATAGTATCCATACCAGAGAAAGTTCGGATTTACATCATTCAACTTATAAATTAACTAAGTCCAAAAAGGTATCTTACTGTTCCGGGATCATGATATTTAATAATTTACCACAGACTCTTAAGAACATGACAAATGATGTTGATAAGTTTAAACACGGCTTAAAAAAAGTCTCCATATTGGCTCCTTTTACTCATTGCGGGAATATCTAGATTGGAGAATGGAGAACCTTGCTTCTTACAAATAATTTATAATCTGACTGCTGATCTGATAGTTTCTTGCGTGGTTGATGTAATCTTTCGTCTTGATTTTTATGCAGCTTTTCGTTCTGGTAAGTATGATCTGTATGTATTGTTTACCTGTAGGATTGCCTGTATATGTTTTTTGCTGACAGCATTGAGATATTACGAGTCCTGTATCAATGTATTTTGATTGATGGGAAAATGAAATAAATAAAGAAAGAAGGAAAGATAATTGGTCATAAGTGTGTAAATTTGTAATGCATTTAATTCAGTTAATTTGGGTAATTCAAATGAAATTGTATTAATTTTTAGTTTTTATAGTAATGTTCTTTTTAAATTGTGTTTATTAATTATAACTGTAACAAGTTTTTTATTTTATTATTTATGTTAACTGACTAATGTATGTGATAATTATGTAACTCATGTAATTTATTATATGTATGTGGACACATCTATTATCAAAGAGACTATTTCCACATCCTAGGTCTTTAACCTCTATGGATATATGGAAAATAAAGAAAATGAATGAATGAATGAATGAGCACACTATGTTCCTCCAAGATGCTGGTTGACTTTCACAGGACGTTCCCAGAAAACAGAACGCTTCAACATTACATGACGGTATGCAGACTGATGTGCAGCAGTTATAACAGCATGACATTTGTTGAGACATGTTGCTCACTCACCCATACACAGCGGAGACATACGTGGACTCCAGATCTTCCTGAGCGTGAACTGGGGTCCCCATTGCAGTCTCTGCAACACACAACACCACCAGATTATTCATCTCAGAGACAGTGGAGTTCAAGCTCTGACCAGCATACATCATCTTTCAGAAGCACAAACTGTCCTTTGTTACATTCAGAAGTACATGGAGACCTAGGCAGATATAAAGTTGTCCTTACACTTAATTAAGAATATCACAATAAATTTATATAGGGGAACGATGGTGTAGATCCACAATTTCTTAACCTCGACGCCAGATGGAGGTGTGCAGTTGGCTTCATGCCCTGGATGCTCTGCCTCCTGAGGGAAAGATAACTTTGTATCCCTGGGTGAGCTTCAGGGCCAGTCTAGATGCTGCAGATTGCAACCCTTGCTAGGAAATGAATCTCAATTCCTCTGTGATCCAGCATGTAGCCTAGTCACTATACTCCCAACATGAATATATCTGAGGTTACTCCATCGCACATGCTAGACAAGACAAGCCTACCCTGGGTAAGCTCTTTGCCTTTCACTCTGTCACAGAGTCATGCTTGTTAATAAATATCTCACAATAAGTTAGCAGTGTGAGTACTCATATGCCATTTCGAAATTGAGTAAATGGACCAAAAGGGTGTAAACTTTTATAAAATTCCCAACAGAAGCAGCTCTCTCTCTCTCTCTTCATTGCAACAATATTCAGGGACACACTGAGCTTCCACTTCAATAAGTGCCAGAGATTCTCGCCACAGGGGTGTAACATGGAGAGTACAAAGGTGATGAGTCGTCTGTAATTAACCTTTTAAATATCAAGCCCCACCACGGCACTATATGGCTGCTTGGAATAAAGGCAACTGCACAAAAGGCCGTACAATCCTTTCCTCAAATGACCTTCAAACAGTAAGAGATATATTTCATTCTGAAGTCCATTCTCTCCTCTATAAATATGCTGCATTAACTGATTAACAATGAGCTGATCTCTTTCGCTGTGGTGGTTTTAATGCAGGTATCTGGGGGACACCCAGCCTCCTATCCAATGGGTACCAAGGACTCTTTTCCTAGGGGTACAACGGCCGGGGCGTGAAGATGAAGCTCCAACTAGTGTCTAGATTAAGAATACATGGATCTATATCTTCACTTTGCTGTATATACTCTGTTGTTACATAAAATAATTAAATCCATAAATTGGTAAACGTGCATCACAAAATTCTCCTTATTAGGAGAAAATAAAACCTAGGTTCTGTTCGGTGACACAACAACATAAGTTAAATATGTTACTGCTTCTATATCTGAAGTTGTTTCTTCTCCGGAAATAGTAATGTTCTGTGAGTTAACCATCTTCTCTGTGAAACAGCAAGCTTTAGTTTTATTGGTGACTAGCTTAAACTTTGCGCATGGGACCCAACAATTATGGCCTATGCCATAAGCTCACCACAAATGATGTCCAAGGCACAACGAGTGATATATGGATATACATCGAAGCCCTCAGATCCGACCTCCTTCCGCAATTTGCTCACTAGAATTTTGCTCTTCTCAGAGAACACGTCTACAAAGCTGTCTAGAATACTGTAGTGGAAGGTTGGTGTAATGATCTTCCTGTGTGTGTGCCACTTCTGACCTGATCATAAAGAAAGATGATATAATTATATGACAATAATTCATGACAAACATGTACAACCTTTATGAAATGTGAAATACAAAGCTGGTAAGAAATGAAGTACATTTATCCCTATGCTTAATTAATGCCTCATGCTCAGCGCCACTTTATCCAATACGCAAAGTGGGCAGCTGCCCAAGGCACCTTGATCATTGGGAGCCTCACTGTACAAGCATAGGTCCCATGTGTTTAAATCTTCAAAACTATTTCCAAATACCTCGAGAATATAGCTGAAAAGTTTGCAGATTATGTTGCAATGAATTCCAAATAATATACAAAGATCATCTTCAGAGTATATTTCTTTAATATCGCCTGTTCTTTAAGTTTAAATTTGGAATTGGTGTCATATTCTGTGGCCTCTCTTTATAAATGAGGCCAAGAGCATGACATGGTCAGCACCTGCCACTCCCTAACATCCCTGGCCACACCATTAAGATGTATGCTTGGCTGGAGGTATGCATTCGCTCCTGCATAACCTTTTATGAGGCAAAACGTTAGTTTCAGGCTCTGGCCACTTTATCACTGTGGAAACACTCCCTAATATTCATCAATTGATGAAATGAACACATAATTAAAAAGAAAGCAGTCATCTGGGATGTAAGAAGAAAATCCACAAGCGAAGAACCACCGTGAGCAGGTGGATTTCCTTGTTTTTTCTTCTACCCTGAAGATGGAGATGATATGTTCCTCCGAAGCGTCAGTTAACACAATATCTACATGGCGGATTTACATCATTCGACTTATAAAAAGGTTCCGGGATCATGATATTTAATAATTTACCACAGACTCTTAAGAACATGACAAATGATGTTGATAAGTTTAAACACGGCTTAAAAAAAGTCTCCATATTGGCTCCTTTTACTCATTGCGGGAATATCTAGATTGGAGAATGGAGAACCTTGCTTCTTACAAATAATTTATAATCTGACTGCTGATCTGATACAGTTTTTTGGCTGGTTGATGTAATCTTTCGTCTTGATTCTTATGCAGCTTTTCGTTTTGATAAGCATGATTTATATGTATTGTTTACCTGTAGAATTGCCTGTATATGTTTTTTGCTGACAGCATTGAGATATTACGAGTCCTGTATCAATGTGTTCTGATTGATGGGAAAATGAAATAAAGAAAGAAAGAAAGAAAGAAAGAAGGAAAGATAATTGGTCATAAGTGTGTAAATTTGTAATGCATTTAATTCGGTCAACTTGGGTAACTTAAATGAAACTGTATTAATTTTACGTTTTTATAGTAATGTTCTTTTTAAATTATGTTTATTAATTATAATTGTAACAAGTTTTTTATTTTATTATCTATGTTAACTAACTAATGTATGTAATTTTAATTATGTAACTCATGTAATTTATTATAGGTATCTGGACACATCTATTATCAAAGGGGCTATTTCCACATCCTAGGTTTTTTACCTGTGAACCTTTTGTCTTCTCGTCTGTTGTCCAAAAACATAAAAATGAGAATATACAAAACTATAATTCTGTCTGTGGTTCTGTATGGATGTGAAACTTTGTCTCTGACATTAAGGGAGGAACACAGACTGAGGGTGTTTGAGAACAGGGTGTTGAGGAGAATATTTGGACCGAAGAGAGATGAAATGACAGGGGGTTGGAGAAAATTGCATAATGAGGAGCTTCATAACTTGTACTCTTCTCCAAGTATAATTAGAATGATCAAGTCAAGAAGGATGAGGTGGGCATGTGATGTAGCACAAATTGGGGAGACGAGGAATGCGTGTAGGATATTGGTGGGAAAGCCAGAAGGAAAGAGACCACAAGGAAGATCAATGCATAGGTGGGTGGACAATATTAGAATGGATCTTAGAGATAGGATGGGATGGTATGGACTGGTTAGATCTGGCTCAGGATAGGGACCAGTGGAGGGCTCTTGCGAACACGGTAATGAACCTTCGGGTTCCATAAAATGCTGGGAAATTCTTGAGTAGCTGCAGAATTGGCGGCTCCTCCAGAAGGGCTCAGCTCCATGAGTGAGTGAGTAAGTAAGTAAGTAAGTAAGTAAGTGAGTAAGTTAGTAAGTAAGTAAGTAAGTAAGTAAGTAAGTATGGATATATGGAAAATAAAGGAAATGAATAAATGAATGCGCCACATCCCAGAAGACTGCTTTCTTCATAGTCACCGCCGCAAAAACCTCAAAACTTACATAATTAAAAGATTGAGTCCGTATATCCTCATGTTTCTTTTCTAAGACATCTCATGAAGTTTCACTGGAATTTGTCACCAAAGATGTATACTAAAGCGTGTCAAGATAGTTTCTGTGCTGTTACAAAAAAGAGCATTAAATCACTATGAGAGGGGTTTTGTATAACAGTCTACACAACCCTGCAACTACTGCATGGGTAGTGGAAGTGGTAACACAGGCATGAGCAGGGGGCTGGCATCTGCCTCTCCTTCCCGTATTAATAAACTAAGTCGAAGAAATGGAATTATGCCAAATATTAATAACAACAATTAAAATATTTAAAAATCATTCTTCTATCCCAAATACATTAGGGCAATCAGTAAGCACCATATGAAATAACAAGTTTTTAAGCAAATTTTCTGACTTTCCCAGTTGGACTACTTTCCTCGCCCAACTGGCAAAAAATCCTGGCAGTGCACGCAAGTGGTAACACTCCTAGCTCAAATTCAGAAAATATTCACATAAAATTTCAACTACAACAGTGGTCATTCTAAGGTTTATCATGCTTTTACTTGGTTCCTCCAGGCAAATTCCTGGATTATACATCAACCTGACCAAGACAGCTTCTTTCCAAACCCTTTCCAGTTCTTTATTCACCAATCATCCTACAATTCAGTGCTATATAGTCTAGCTACTGACAGCCCCCAAAGTAAAACTGCATATAGAGAATTCAAATCCAGCCTCAGACACACACAAACCCCACACTTTTCTGTATTTTGTTGCTCTCAGTACCTGCAGATCTTGCAATATGACTGTTATCTTGTCAAAGAAGAAGTCAATATTATTTCCTCATACATGGATGTGAAAGAGCTCCATGTTATTCACTCTCCTGGAAGACATAACCTATATTTGACATACCAAAAGCTGCAGTTTGACATTAATATATAAAGCTTTCCTGTGAAGTGGTCCCACTGAATATGAAAAGAATACATTTATTTCACAACTAATTCTTCCCCAAAAATGAACTAATAAAACTGTAAAGTATTCCAAATTTCAACTGAGGAACTCCAACAGTGAACTCTTAAGTATAATTGAACTGAATTGAATTAAGTACGAGTATAACCACTCAGAGCAAGTGGTTACCAGTATCCACAAGAGGCATGTTACCTGATGCTGTCAGCAGCCCAGTTCCCAGCCAAGGGTGCAGGAACTTGTAAGTGAATGATTTCTCCATATGCCTGATGGTGTTTAATAGTACCTGAAACAAAAGACGCTATACGTATAAGGCTGAAGAAGTAAAATGAAATGTTCTTATGGGGATAATATTCCCCAGGACTACACAAGGGACATGCCCTTGAAACTGTATCATGAAATTCTATTAATGTGAACTCTACTTTTCCACTGACTCCCACATTACAAGTGGAGATGCATGCCTATTTAAGTACTTTCAGACCACAAGCATAAAAAGAACACACATTTTTATCCATTACATACGAGTATATACACAGAAATAAACTATAAAATTTTAACTACAAATGATTGCCTCTTACCAGATAACTTCAACAAGGGTAGCACTCTTTCAAACTAATTTCATGGAACAGAGCCCTTCCTGAGAAGCTGCCATCTCTACAGCTACTCAAGAACTACCCCACATTTTATGGAACCCAAGGGTTCACTACCTGGTTCACAAGAGCCCTTTACTGGTCCCTATCCAAAGAATCCAAATCCAAGACCTTTGGTGACGTTTCATAACAAGCTTATTTTTTACAGTGAGAAGTTGTGCCCAACCCCCAAACTGGAAGACCACCCTTGTTGGCCGTCCACAACTGCTTATTCAATGTATTCGCAGCTAGTCTCCATATCTGGAGACCGTCTCTTCCATTGAGAACATAACATGCCGTCGTGACAAGGGACGCACCTAATATCAAGGGTGATGTTCTGCACAATCCAAAATAAGATGAGAACTGCAACCACTCTACCAGTCACCCTCCCGCCTATGTCACCAAGAGATGCTCAAAATCTGGCAGTTCTGGGCTACACATCGCACTGATACATGCAATCTCAATATCCTAACAAATAACTGTTTCTTAAAAGCATGCAGTTCTGTCTAAATTTGAGTCACATTTTCCATTCAAAATGTTTCACATTTATTGCAGATTTAGGGCCCACATTATGAATTTCATGATGTTTCATAATGCCTATAAAGCAAACTTCCATAACTGAAAAACATGGGTGCACGCATATGTTAATGATCAAGAAAACATTTCAAACAAAACTTCTTCACTGAATTCATGTTACAGGGTCTTCTTGGCCAGTAAACAAATTCCTTGCTTCCATGAGGCATCATAATATTCACAGAAGTCCAAAACGTGATCCTATGTGTGAGTCTCATGCAGTCCATAGACTGATATTTATGTGTGTGTCTATGGTCCAGTTTAATATTGTACTCATATTATATACATGTGAGGGGATACACTCATATTTACATGGGGAAATTCCCCGTAACATTCAGGAGGCTCAGAGGTAGTCACTTACCTGGGCATGTTCTGGATGTGTAACATTAACTATGGCTTTGGACCCAAGCCATGAACGGCAGAGTGGCTGGTACGTCCTGATTCGCTGCTCCAACAGTTTGAATCTCTCTGTCAACACACATAACTCCCTGCCTTAGGTTCAGTTCATACTACTATATTTAATAAGACATATTTTTTATTGCTAGTAGGGTGGGACTAAGTCCCTTGTACTGCGGCCACTTCTGGCCTATTGTACCAGCCCCAGATGATAGGTGAGGGCGACTGTGGAGCAATTGGTGGAATGAAGATTGGCAGGGGAAACCAAAATACTCGGAGAAAACCTACACCAATGCCACTTTGTCCACCACAAATCCAATTTGACCAGACCCGGAATCGAACCCGGGCCGCTGAGGTGGGAAACAGCTTGAGCTAATGAGATGTAACTCCAGATCTGTTCATATCAAAAACTCCATGAGGTAAAATTGTCACTTCATATAAACACTACACCAGAAAGGTGTAGAGGGGGAGTGGAGATATAGCTCATCCTTAACCTGAATTTTATGCTACTACTCACCTTCGCTTCATGCTGAGATCTCAACCTAACAACCCACCCCCTGCCCCACATACCTTGACAGCATGCTGCTCATGGACATGTGAAATTATACATTTACATCACTTAAACTCATGTGTCAGATAAAGCATAAAATGTAAGTGGGAGTTAGGATATCCACAGTGTTAACTAATGAAAATTCAATTGTAGTTTACAGGTTATTATGCCATATAATCTCATAATATTTGCTAAAGTTTTGAAGGACTCTGAAACCTCCATCTTCAGGACAGAACTGAAATAATTATCTAAGTAAAATTAACAAATGATCATTCCTTCCTTTACTTCTTTGGGTGGAGGGGTTGTTATTTAACAACACACTCAGTACCGAGACTACACAGCATCAAGACTGGTTCTTTCCAAATGGGATAAACATTAAGATTTATGCACAAAATATAAGAAACCCAGATCAAAATCAAATATTCAAATAAATAAATATTAAAACAGATATAGACATTAAAGTAATGTGTAGTAGTGTAATGGACTAAGCAGGCTGTACTCACGGGGCCGTGAAAGAAACAAGAATGGCAGCACGGTACCAAATACAGGGTATGCAAAGGGGCCAGGCAGCTTCTCCATGAGGTGCACAAAGCGAGCTCTCTTCGGGTCTCGACAGAACACAAAGAGAAATGCAGCAACTGTGACAGCAGTCACCAGAAGCACAGCCAAGACCTCCATTGCTGTGGGAAATAACAAAAAATCATATAATACAGAAATTCTATATCAACCATTAAGACAAATGAATATGAATAAGGAAGTGTGTTTTGGGCTGCGCCATAGCTCAAACGGTTAGTAGCTGGCTTCCCGGGTTCGATTCCGGGTCTGGACAAATGGGATTTGTGGTGGACAAAGTGGCTCTGAGGCAGGTTTTCTCAGAGTACTTCGGTTTCCCCTGCCAATCTTCATTCCACCAATTTCTCCACAATCACCCTCACCTATCATCTGGGTCTGGTACAATAGGCCAGAAGTGGCCGCAGTATAAGGGACTTAGTCCCACCCCACTAGCAATAAAAAAAAGTGTTTGCTGGAATGAATCATGAAGAGATTCTGCACCAGTTTCTCTAGATCACCACATTTCAAACACAGATCCTCTTGATGATAACATGCGACACATTGGTGGCTCCAAACACTTCTAGTCTGTAGCTTCCATTATGTGAATAAAAATGCTGGAGGTCCCAAAACCTATTAAAATGTTATGTAACAATGTCAAAGGCTTATGAAGAATTAACCCAAAGTCAGAGATGATCCGAATGCTAACAGAAATGTTTCTGAGGGGTCACAATGTCTAAATATTTTGGTGCTTTGGTAACAGAATATTGGTTGCTTCCCACCAGATTTTCTGATTATAATTTTGTAGAATGGTCGTTACAAAAACGTTATTTAATGACAAAACGGCTGCTAGAGTTCACAGGCCGCTCAATGCAAAAAGACATTTGGAGGCAGAGCTATGAGCTCAGAAAGCAGCTGCAAGACTTACATACGGACGTGGCTCTGGTTTCAGGGACACATTTCGAATCCAATGAGGGAGGGTCTTCATTCCAAATTGTCACTTCTATCAAACTGCCCATTTTCGGGGTATAAAATGCTGAACTGCAGCTACAGTTAGGAAAGGCATTCCCCATAACCAGGCAGACATATGCCACATGTGCGGTACGGACACTTGACAAAGGTCAAGCCTATTTATACCAGAAAACCCCATCCTCTCCTCAGAGAATATGGCCTTAAGCGTTCAGCTGAAAAAAAAAAAGAACTCTCTGGTCGTAATTCTCACGGGGTTTGGCGCCAGTACAAATTGATGGGCGATAAATCGCCAGTCCTTAAATAATTGACTATGAAATGCAGTCATTAAACGGTTAATTAATTTAATATTGCTGAATGTGATTCAGGATGTAATGGCAGGATCTCGTGACTAGCAAGGAGTCGTTGGGTTCTGTAACGGGGAAAGCCTAAATATTCAATGTTCGAGGAAGGCAGTTCGCATGAATTGGTTTCGGATTACCATTTCACTAAGATTATCCTGTTTGGCCAAAGAACGATGCACTCGCCTAAATGAGGAATTCGAATTTTGGACATACGAGTATAGCTGGAAACAGAAATTCCATGCACATTATATGCTTACACTTCACAGTCACAACACTTCTGCTTTTAGCATATTTCGGGCCCCCTCTTGCGAAATTCTCCTTCTGTACGTCACAAACATGGACACCTGACACTCATCATAGGCAATGCAGAGCACAACTGACATAGAGCAACAATAACACGCCATGTTTTCTGAGTTTCAATACCATCTGTTAGTTTCATCATGTCCGTCCGTCTGTCCGCAAGAAACTGGGCTCGCAATCTCTGGACGCTACAGCTACAATATCGCTGTGATGGAACTGCGCACAATCATGCCAAGACATTTCCATTTTGGACATCACACTGCTTACGGTGCAGATTGGTACCTACATGTTCGGCACAATGTTTGTGAACATGGAGAGTAACAGTCGTACCGCGGAGTATTATCGTGTAAAACTGTCTCTCACTTCCGTTTCTTCTTAGGCCCTCACTTCGGAATGATGTACCGGAAATGAAGATGTCTTGAATGACATGCACAGCGATCGAGGAAACAAAGTCACCATCTGTTACACAATACTCGCAAAAACTCGGCTATTTGGAGAAAACAATTAACACAATAAAATTACCCAGTGGAGGGGGGGGGGCGTAGTTGGTTAAGGCACCATGTTTCGAGCCGAAAGGTCGCGGGTTCGATTCCAGATAAGGTCATTCGATTTCTAATTGACCTAATCTTTCCGGCAGCACTATGACCCTGGGGTGGACTCATCCTCCAGCAATAATGAGTACCAGGAATCTTCCTGGGAGTAAAGAGTGGCCGGTGCGTAAGGCTGACAAACCTCACCTCCATCTGTGACCCATTTGTCTAGAAAAAGTGGGAGCCTAGACGTTTCACAGCCCTATGGGCCTCGACGCCCTGTTACAGGGATAGCTTTAAGTTTTTCTTAACATTACACAGTGACTGGGCTCCGTCTTAACACTTGCCTTTCCTCAGCCGTGCCGTTATTCTGAACATGACGTCATCACGTCCAAATGAAACATTCACGATCTGCCTTAAGAATTCTGATATGAGTAGCGTATACTGAAAAAGAGAATGGCACAGTTGGCACCACTGCTTCGTGTTTAGGGAGACTCAGGATAAAATCTCGGACCAGGGGCCGTATCCTGATTGAGTATTCAGGGGCTTTCCTGCCCACATCCCAGGAAAATGCACGTACACTCCCTCAAATGAGGTCTCGACTCTTATCCTTCCATAACCCCTCCTGTTCACTGTCTGCCAGTCATCTCAAAGTTCTGCGCTTTGCACAGACACCGACGCTAAATAAAAACTCCGTAAATACCGGGTAGCACAAACAGTGCATTCTTTTATAATTCAAATAGGATTTAAATTAATATCAATAAATATATTTCCGTAAACGACATAACGCCGAATTTTGCTGGGACCTGTACAGTTCGGACAGACGAACACGGGGAAACTAACAGGCGGGTTGCGCCTTCTTACGAAACGTGACGAAAACGTCTAGAAGCGAGACAGTTTGTGCGCCCCTGGAATTGTAACCATACAAGTGAACTACAGTTTCAACAAAAAGCAAGGATTTTGCAGTCACAGTAACAATGACTTCAAGTACGGGTGTGCACCGTTCTTTGTTTCACCCGCTCGCCACGGTGAGGCACAGGATGTGAGCGGGGACCTGAAACAAAAGAAACAGAACAAAAAAAAACCTGTGTTATAAAAGTACCAAACACGTTCCGGGATGAAGTGTCAGGTTGAACACGGAAACTCACCTCTGTTGTCGGTGTTGTTACATTCTCTTCTGTAGCGCAGTTCTGAATTTAAATGAGTAATTATTCGGTTCAATACGCCGTACGTTTTGGTATCCCTGATCTTTGAAGGCTTATAGCTGAGTGTAACATTCGTCCACCGAAGTTGCCCCCGTTAAAATGGACAGATCAGTGGAACTCAAAATACTCAGCTGCAAGACGTCTCGTGCAAGGAGTGAAAACTGC
>NW_019733328.1:0-10434 GCF_002891405.2 Cryptotermes secundus
CACCAAGAAGAACCAATATACATCTTCATGGCGTAGTGAATCACTTTAAGTCGGTTTAACCTTACCTTAACCTCAGTCAGTATAGTGATGAGGTTACGAGCTGGACAACGAAGTAGTCGGTTCCTGGCAAGACAGGGATTGTTCTCTCCTCCACTGCGCCCAGGCAGGTACTGGGGCCGAACTCCAAAGCGGCCGGAGTGTGAAGCTGACCACTTACTTCATCTAGTGCCTTGATTAATATTGCGTAAAACTATATCTCCAGCCCCCCATACGTCTCCATGTTGTGATGCTCAATTAAGCATACGCCCCATGTGGATAATTACCACGTTGTTCCGTGCGTTCTACATGTTCGTCCGATCCTTTTTATTTAATGAACCTCATATATGAATCACCATCTAATGAAAATCTGGTCAATGTGTTTAATTGTTTTCTGGTTAATGGTTCCAAGCATGTTTGTAATATTGTTTCCGGCCATAATGCAACAATTAACAGAAACGATTCACACTTAATCCATACATTGGTCCTTATGTGTATAAATTGTTATTACAATTATTAAAATATTAGAATATGTACATGCAATGCTACATGTTTCGGCCATATAAGGCCATCTTCAGAAAACACTTTTATAACCTGGACTGACAGAGGCCTTGTATATATTGTATATAGAAGTAGGAATTGAGACTAAAAATTTGTAAATATATGAAAATACTAACAATGGACTTACTAATACAGACTATGACTGACAAATGACAGACCCGACCTCTCGTCAGAGAGGGCGTCCCAAATGGACAGGACAGCAACTTTCATATGAGTATAAACATCTGGTCATGAGCCCCAGCTGGGGCTAGACACCAAGACTAACAGACTGACCGACCGTCAGTTGCAATGTGACTTTGACTTTGATGCTTTTATAAGTAGTCTAATGCACTGCGCAATAATCGTTACGTCACTAGTGTTTTCTTCTTCATGCCTTCTTGGAAATGCAGCTGATTTGTACGTATCAAGTGTCCCCTTGCGTTCTCTGTATGTTCGTTAAGTTTACACTTCAGTTTTAGGCCATGGGCTAGTACACGCTGTTTTTCGTATGCTGGTGCTTACAGTATTAGTGGATGTTTCAGGTATGGGACTTTCACATGACTGTAAGAATGGATTGAATGCTTTACACATGCGGTTAGAGCAGTCCCTGCGCGCCTCGTCATGAGGACACTAGAATGATGCGAACGGCCAGTGTAGCTATATTTAATAATTTTGCGCCTTAATGTTGTGGCATGTAGACCCGTTGCTAGGCAACAACCGCCAAGATAGCAGCTATACAACCGCCGCTACTGAGTACAAAACAAACAAACTCCATGGTTTTAGTCCGCAACCGAACTATACCGACCGCCGCTTGTCGGCGAAGTTAGTGCCATCTTTTGGGGATAGAAGGTGCCACGTGGTCAGCGCAACTGATCCCAAGGCCGTTAATCTCGGTTTTCTAGACCGGAGCCGCTACTTCCTTCAAATAGCTCCTCAGTTATCCTCACTAGGCTGAGTGGACCCCGTTCCAGACCAACTACTTCTCAGAAACTATGGTAGCGCCGGGAATCGAACCCGGACCTCTGGATCTGTAGCGAGGACCTCTGACCACTAGACCACAGAGGCGGTCCCGTTACTGAGTAACATCTTCGAAAGTATGCAATAAATCCAAAACCCGGCTGCAGTCACACACAATCACATGACAAATGTTGCCGAAATCGATCAATCGGATATTTTTATTGTGTCCATCCAGTCTATAGTAACATTGCGTACGGAACAGGATGGCTTAGCGGCAATGCCCTGAATTTTTATTGTCTAGTGCTCGCTTCGAATCTCGGCACGGACGCCGTCCTGATTCTGTATTTCGTGATTTTCTTAATCCCTTCAAGAAAATGCCGGGGCAGTACCTCGATTAGGGCATGGCGGCTTCCTTCCAAATCCTTTCAAATTCATCATTCATCAGTCATCCTTAAATAAGATTACGGTATACTTGCATGTGATATCCGGTAGTTTGGTAGACAGGCTCCTCAGAAACGTTGGTGTCTATCTACGAAACTACACGACATCACATCCCAGAACACCGTAAACTTTTCAGCCCTCAGAACATCAAAAGTATCCTAGACTTCCATATGACACTCTCATTTTGTGTTTTCTCGTATCTAGTTGAGGAAACACAATGTTTCGGACACTGTTTCTGCTTCCATGATCAGGTAGAAATGTGATACCTGAAATTTATATCCAGAAATACAGGCTGGCTTCGCTGACTTCAGAAATCACTTCGGTTCATTGTCAGTGCTGATTGTGCTCTTCAGCCTTCCCTGCTTCTGGTTGGAGGTGATGCTGATGACATTTGGATCTACTTGATACTTCCATCTTCAGGGTCGCTGCCAGTAGGGCAAGTGAATGTACATCCATGTACATATATACGTCCAGTAGCTCCAAAGGGCAGGATGGGATCTGGGTGCCCGATGGGGACAGGGAAACGTTTTCAAAACATTATTTTTATGCAAGTGCCCTAATTCATCCTAATTACTTATAAACTGAAGATGGAGGCTGTATGTACCTCCGAAACGCCGATATCAGTGCCCATATCCACAAAGTGCAAAGACTAAAGAGCTGAATCACCATCAAGAGAGTGGGTTTTTATAATGGACCAAAGTGTGGTAATTTTATATGATGATGGAAGCCGAGTCAGCTTCCGAAACCTTGTGTGATGATAAAAGATGTCCAACATGTATCAACCCTGAAGCTGGCCCGATCCTTCAGTGGCAATATCAGTTTTGTACGTTCAGACACGTAAGCACTCATTTCTTTATATCCAAACTACTGCGGAGGCCAGAGAGGATATCCTGTAGTTAGCATTCGAGCCAGTCCACGTGCTGTTTCTAAGGGTGGCGGATAGGACGCTGTAAGGGTATGTATTGAGCGGGGTTGGTTTTTAAATGCAGGCCCAGGACGGAAGCCAACAGAGGTTGAGGGAGAGGAGCTACTTGACGCCTCCAGGGTAGCAGATGTTACCCCAGTACCCCCTCTCGTCTCCTTTGTACCCTACCTTGTTCCTTTGCACCTTAATTCAACCATAGACTCGTAACAACTGCCGTTTCTACCCGGACCTACCCCAGTGAGAGGCAGTGGCGGATTTCATGTTCGTGAAACTTTTATTTTCTGGGATATAAAGAGAGCTGTGCTTGTCAACTACCTTCACCCTGGAGGGGACATGTTCCTCTGAAACGCACTGCACGGCGTCATATTCCAGAAGATATAACGTCATAACCACAGCGCTCACAACCTAAAATCCTTCATATCAGTTGGTTGTGACGCTGTGTAACTTTATAAAAGGTGAAAGTTAAGTTGCCCTTGTGCTTAATTAACTAAGTACCATGAAGAATCATGTGGGAGTCGGAGTAAAGCTCCAGTCTTAATCTTGGAACTAGATGGAGGTGAGTGATCAGCTTCAACCCCCGACCGTCTTATCCCCGCTGAAAGGGCACCTTGTACCCATTGAATAGGAGGCTGGGTGGGCTTCAGACCTGGTCTTGACGCTGTAGAGAGAAGATAAATGTCTTGTCCTTACTGGGAATCGAAATCCGGTCATCCAGCCTGTACCCTGTCACTATACCGACTGAAATATCCCGGCTCCCATGTAAGCCTTTAATAGAATACGAACGGGTCAGCGGGCTTGATGCCTGAGTCTTCAAAGGTGGAATTAAGTACGTACTTCTGTCTCGTGGCCCCTTAAGCCTCAATTGGCTCTTGTAATTTCATGGTTGTCAGCGGGGACAGTGAAAATTTCTGTCTTCTTGGATATGACGCCATATAGTCTAGTGGATTGTTACCAAAGTGTCATGGTAACAGTGTCACCTACATTTGTACAGACGAGCGAGCGAATATGGACAGCAGCTTCCGGTAATAGCTCAGAAGAAATGCAGAAACTATCAGTCAGGATCCGCTTTTGGGGGGGGGGTGGAGTCCAGTTGGGGCCACTCGGCATGGCGACCACTGACTGGCCTATCGTACCTACCCCGGGTGATTATGATGATGGAGAATTCGGTGGAATGAAGATTGGCAGGGAAAACCGAAGTACTCGGAGGAAACCTAACTCAGCGCCACTTTGTCCACCACAAATCCCACTTAACCAGACCCGGGTTTGAACCCGGGCAGCCGCGGTTCAGTCAGGATTACTCGTCTCCGAAGTGGGGTGACACCGAGTCCACTTGGTACACGGGCCACTATTTTGCCTATTAGGCCATCCGCGGATGGTAGATGAGTTTGGAGTATTTGGCGGAACGAGAATCAGCAAGGAAAACCGAAGTACTCGGAGGAAACCTGCCCCAGAGCAACTTTTTCCACCACAATTCCCACTTGACCAGACCCTGGCTTAAACCCGGGCCGCCGCTGTGGGAAGCCAGCGACTAACCACTTGAGCTATGGCGCGGCCTAGCCAGTCGCTATACTGACTATGATGTCCCTGCTCCAGCTCTTGGCCATGAAACTTCAAAATTGTTTTCTCCCACGTATTTATCATAAGTTTATCTGGGGCAGAAGGGTAAGCTCAGTTGACAAGCTACAGCGTTCGAAGGACTGGAGAAAAAGAACTTATTATCTATTTCAGAGCGCCCAGATTGGCTCTAGGATTTATCCTATCCAATGGGTATCGTGAGGTCATTAGCTGGGGGTAAAGGGGTCGGAGCTTTAAGCTGATCACTGACCTGCATGTAATGCTCCGATCAAGAATGTTGGAGCTACACCTCCCTTCTCCCTTGCGTCTTCATTGCTAGGTGCTCAATTAATTAAGCTTTTGAGTCATGTCCGTAAGTCAGAGTCAGTGTAAGTAATTGACAGGATCAGTCACTTGTACGGAATTTGCCACTGTCTGTTGGATCCGCCATTGCGCCCTGACGTGATGACTGGGGGCACGTGCCAAGTGCCTGGCGGCGTGCGTCACCAGATGTCTCTACGCACAGCTGCAGCACGGATTGCAGACCTGTGGTCACCCCTCAGGTGGCAAGCGTCCCTCTGCTTCCAGACGTCCTAGGATCCAAACTCATTGACCGTCCGATGTCTCAAAAATGAATAAGATGTTCCATGAATCGATAAACACCATCCTTGAGTATAGCCTGTCGGACCAGAGGTGAGGCAGACACCTTGGACTTCTTCTGGGTGACGTGTAGGATACGAAGATTATGTATTTCTGTGTGTGACGCCGCGTCGTCTGGTAGAAAGGTACAACAGTTTACAACAAAGATTCGCCCTTCATTTTCGAAATACAAGAGCAAGCAATGCCAGGAGAAGTAAGATAATTTTTTCCCTGTGCTTAATTAATTAAGCAACACGCCAAGAATACGTATGGGCGAGTGGAGATATAGTTTCCACCATTCTTGACCTTGGTGGTAGGTGGAAATAAGAGATCAAATTCAAGCTCCTACCGCTTTACCCCCTGGGAAATAGCACTGTGGTACACATTGAGCCCCACAGCCGCTCTGGACGCTCCTGCTCAGAATCGAACTCTGGCCTAAATACTGCCCATGTAATTTAGGCAAAATTCAGTGCATTCTCCGTGTGAAGCGGGTGTCACTGTGTAGCTTCAGTATCCGCCGATTGCAGTGGCCGCGTGGTCTAAGGCATGAATTGTCTTCGCTAGCTCGAACGCTGGGGCCGTGGGTTCGAACACCACTCGAAGCCATGGATGTCTGTGTGTGCTTTCCTGTTTGTAGGTAGCGGCCTTGCGGCGGGCTGGTCACTCGTCCAAGGAGTCATACCGACTGTGTAAAAAAAAGCTTACGAAACTGAAGACGAGGCCGGGCTCAACAGAAAGGCTGCGGAGTCATTGATGAATGAACAGAATAATGAATCTTATTATATACAGAGTATCTACGAAGCGATATGGAATTTAAAGTACATTTCAGACTGTGCTGAACCAGGTATAATGGGTGTTTATTAAATTTTGCTCTTTGAACAGAATAATCCTAAGATTTAGAGGAACCAGAAGCATGCATCCTATTCATAGCGACTGTGAACTTTACCCTCTGTACCTACAAACTGCAGCAAGGAATGTTACAGCACAGTCTGCCACTGTAACTGAAATATTTCACAGAAATTTGTACGACGTAAAACATACGTAAACGTGCCCGGTGTGAGGGCGTAATCCGAGCCGTGGTATGAGGAGAACCTGCTGCTTTGTGGATTAAGTTGTGACATGACACCAGAAATCCGGAATAGTGGAGCCAGAAAATAAGTTTATTTCAAGACAATGACTTAGTAAACATATTCCCGCGGCAACTAATAAGCAGGCAACAACCGACTAACTTACGTTGCTATGTAATGGCGCTGAAAACAAAAATAGAATTACTGTGTTTTCTACGTGGTCCCTGCAAAGTGGTTATAAAGAAGATTTCAACTGAGTCGAGTAGATGGAGTTTCGAAAGGCCAGCCTGCCAGGAGCAAAGAAACGGAGTTAGCATTTGCAGAGTAATGACAAGAGAGGAATTAGGCGGTGCAAAGAAGACTTCATGTGTGATTTGAAGTTACNGCAACATAGTTTGACACTGTAACTGAAATATTTCACAGAAATTTATGCGACGTAAAACATACGTAAACATACCCGGGGCGATGGCATAATCCGAGCCGTGGTATGAGGAGGGCCTGCTGCTTTGGGGATTATGTTGTGACATGACACCCGAAAGCCGCAATAGTGGAGCCAGAAAATACGTTTATTTTAAGACAATGACTTAGTAAACATATTCCCGCGACAACTAGTAAGCAGGCAACAACCGACTAACTTACGTTGCTATGTAACGGCGCTGAAAACAAAAATAAAATTACTGTGTTTTCTACGTGGTCCCTGCAAAGTGGTTATAAAGATGTTTCAAATGAGTCGAGTAGATGGAGTTTCGAGACGCCAGCCTGCCAGGAGCAAAGAAACGGAGTTGGCATTTGCAGAGTAATGACAAGAGAGGAATTAGGCGGTGTAAAGAAGACTTCATGTGTGATTTGAAGTTACAATGAGACTGTTACGAATTCCGTTGCCAGGATACGACTAGAGAAGACTGAGTACCCTAGTGCGTGTGTAACGGTGAACTGTGAAGTGTGTAGATAAGCGATAGCGCTGTGCTGCCTGTAGCCTCGATTTGTATGTGTGTAAGCTGTCCATGTATCCAATCATTGAATCCAAAACCCGTCTGTAAGTTATGCACACCCCTTAAATCCTGACAGTATCTTTACTGCAAGGAATGAATCTGCTGCAGTACTTGTAGGTTGCTTTTTACAACAGCTGCCGTCCACATTGGTAACACTTTCCATGCTGAGTCCCTCTTTTTGTCTTCGAGTAAAGACAAGTGAAAGGATGTAATCTAACCTACCTTAACGTAAGATAAGTTATCCTAAACCAAATCTAACTTAAGAAAACCTAATCAAAACTATTTCTAACATATCCGAGTACGTGTGTGGACGTCCATAGCGTAGCAAGAATTGTACGTCTTGTTTCGTTATGCTCGCCCTAAGAAATAGGAGACAAAGCCACAGTTTCATCACACACACACAGACTTCACTAGGCAACGGATCAAAAAGAGATGAAGGACAAATCTTTGGTCACAGATCGTCAAGGGATTTATGGGGAACCGTGGACTGCCCTGCAAATGGCCACATCGAAGTAGGGCCCCCCCCTCAAAACCGCCTTCGATCAAATACAGAGATGGTTCTCAAGTTTCAAGTCAATATCCCGCACTTCTCATGCAGCCCTCCTAATTTTCGTTCATAAAAGTAAACATCTCGCCCATGAGGCCCCGAAATACTCGTTCAAATTGCATGAGACAATCAAATTCCATCGGTCCTTGTATACAGTGGTTCAGAAATGTTACTCTCCGACGTGAATTAAATTCTTTTCGCGAACACCCAGGCTAGTGGGCTTTACTCAGGCCCTGGGTACTTCGCATGTAGTCATTTCTCATTAATCGAGGTTAATTCGTTCCATGAAATGTCTTTTATAAGCGATTCGTCGGTAAGTGTACCCAATTTTAGCATTTTCTTTTCGTTTTCCCCTCCTCCTCCTCCTACTCCCCCTCTCTGTCCCCGCAGCCCCTTGGGACCCTGGCCATTTCTTCAGTTTCTTAATCCTATACTCAGTCGGCAGGACTCCTTGGACCGGAGATCAGCCCATCGCCAGGCCGCTACCTACACAGGACAACATAAACACAGAGTAAACGCACACACAGACATTCATGCCTTGAGTGGGATTCGAATTCACGATCCCAGTGCTCGAGCGAGCGAAGACAGTTAATGCCTTATACTGCACGGCCACTGTGGCCGGTTTCTTTTCATTGTAGAGCCCGTAATTTCACTGACTATACGCAAAATGTTGAAGAATATAATGAATAAGGTGAACATACGATAATACTGCACTACTAGTACCGAAAGAGACCACTGGGAAGACCAAGGCGTAGGTGGGTGGGCAATATTAAAATAGCTTTTAGAGATACAAGATGGGGCGATATGGATTGGATTGATCTGGCTCAGGATAGGGACCGTTAGAGGGCTCTTGTGAACACGGTAATGAACCTTTGGGTTCCATAAAATGCTGAGAAATTCTTGAGTACTGCAGATTTGGCGGTTCCTCAAGAAGGGCTCAGCTCCATGAGTAAATAAAGTACCACAGTATACTAGAAATGCTGACCGACATGACTGAGCTCGTAAACATAGCCAATGCGCACGACCTGTGGCAATAATCGATAGATCGCGGAACGATGATTGTTTCTCTATTTGCAAATATTGTACAAGTATCGATAGATCGAATCGTTGATTACAGAGGAGCGACTGTACCGGGCAGTTAGTTGTCTTTGTACGCCCTCTCCCCAGATATTCATCATCCTCATACATACATATACATATTGCTTTTCTTTCTCCGTGTCGCCCAGACCGTCTCTGGAGGTCACCTATCCTCCTATGCAACCTCAAACGTTAAAGCAGCCGAGGCGTGAAGCTGACCACTCGCATCCAAATAACGCCGAGATCTAGAATACATGGAACTACACTTCCATTCCCCCATACGTCTTCATGGCGTAGTGCACAGGGACACTTTTAGCTTTTATAATGTGATATTATACCTAAAATCCGGAATAGTGGAGCCAAAGTGGACGTTTATTGCTAGGCAACGATTCTATAAACAGGTTCCCGCAACAACGAATACGTAAGCAACAATCGACCTATTGTTGGGCTATCACGATGGAAACGGTTTTTTTTTCTATGGGGTCCGCCCCGATGTTGTATACGAGATTCTCAGGCCAGCTGAGAGACTCCGTATGGAGGCGAGGTCGAATACCTTCACCGTAGCCCTGAAAGTAGTGAGAGAACCCAGTACCTGGAGGTATAACTGGGCCACCATGTTCCTCTGAGATTCGGGATATGGCCCTCCAGCTTAGGGGAGTCACAAATTTGAGAGAGTAAAATGTTGTCACGAGTCCCGCGGGACTAGGACCTGGGAATTACTGTGCTGGCGAGGACCAGCAGGAATTGTAAACTGCAGACACATCCTCTCGCCAGAGAGCATGTTACATAAGGACTATGAAAAGAAGTGTTCAGTTGGAAAAAAAGATATTGGTCGTGATTCTCAAGGGGCTTGTCGCCAAGACGAACTGATTGGTGGTAAACAGCCAGTCGTAAAGTAACTCTGACTCTTATTCTGACTCTGAGAGCTGAGATAAAAGAGTTGAGGGATTCTCTGCAAACGGCAGTCGAAAATGATGGGGAAACGAAACATATTTGTGTCACATAGAGGTTTGGGAAGTGCAGTAACAAGTTGTATAAGTGTGCAATAAATCCGGTCATCAATACAGAGCCCGTCTATAAATCACGCACGCCTCCAGATATATGACAATACATATTGCTTGTCTTTTTATGTACTGACATGTCCTAAGAAGAGAATGCTCTTGAAAAAAGTGAAACGCCCCTAAATCATTTTGATCTGGCCTGATTTTGCAGCGGGGGCACATCGCATCCCAGTTTGCTCCGTTGCTAAGTGCACGGGTGGGTAATGCAGACACGCGTCGCTGCATTGTGTGTGTGTGTGTGTGTGTATACATATATCTTTGTGAGCTCCTGTCCACAGCAAGTCGTATACATTTGCGTCTTTCCGAATTTCTGCCCCCCCTCGTTAGGGTCACCTGGCGTACCTTATTCATCTACTCTGTTTGAACTGCAGGGCATGGTGTCCGCGCATAATTGCGCTGTTTACAGACACAGAGCTACAGACTGGAGTCTGAGGGCAGAATATGCTTATAAAGAAAGAGTGTGATAATAATTTGCTACAGTCACGTCTTCCGTTGTCATAGCAACTGTTACCATTTATTTACTTTTATCCTTAACGACGCTGCCAGTTGCTCAGATTGTGCACAGTCGAATGGTAGGATGACCGAGAATTTGGAATTT
>NW_019733328.1:10558-20479 GCF_002891405.2 Cryptotermes secundus
ATCGTGGGTTCGAATCCCACTCAGGGCATGGATGTCTAGTTTGTGTGTGCGTCTTTTTGTGTTTGCGTACAGGTAGAGGCCTTGCGACGAGCTGATCACCCGCCCAAGGAGTCCTACCGAATGTGTAAGATCTAGAAAAACCGAAGTGAACGGAGAAGTTCATGGAGGTAGGCCTAGGCCCACTGGCGCTGTAGTGCCAAGGGGAGAAAAAACTTAAATTAGAACACAACCGCTTCCTTACCTATCCTTTCCAATTCATTATTCTCTATTGATCGGACATTTCTACGCAGTGCATACTTCGGCCTAAGGAGAGGTGAATGTATGCACAGACATGCCCCGTCCTTCGTTCATTGCCCTTTCCTCCTTCTCTGTTTCATTTCTTTAGCAGTTCTTGTTTCACACCTTCGTTTTTTCAGTCTCTCTTCCCTTCGTTCGCTCATTCACTCATGGAGCTGAGCCCTTCTGCAGAAGCCGCCAAATCTGCAGCTACTTAAGAACTTCACAGCAGTTTATGGAACCCGGTGGTTCATTACCGTGTTCACAACAGCCCTCGACGGGTCCTTATTCTGAGCCAGATCAATCCATACCATCCCATCTCTAAATCTTGTTTTCGTTTCTTTTTAAGATTTCTTTTTTATCTTTTCTTTTATCTCCAATTCCTTCATTTTCCTTTTTACTTTTTTCCTGATGTTTTGTTTTTCTTTCTTCAATCCCTTCCTTTCTTTTGTCTTATTTCGTCCTTTTTAAACCCCTACATTTATACTTTCTCTTTTTCCTTTTCCATTCTTCTTATTCCATTTTTGCTTACTACGTTTATCCTCCGTTCTTTCGTCATTTCCCTTGTTTCTCTCTTTCTTAACTATAAAATGTGTAATTCTTTGTTTCAGTAGTGATATATTAATATACAGCATTCGTTTATGACAACTGACTACAGAATTCGAAGCATTGGTCTGTAGGTCGAGGGAAAGACGCGACATTCTTCTCTGTTCTTATAGAAAACAACTTTACATTTGAGGGGGGGAGCTTAAAATAAAAAAGGAAGAAATCTAAAAGAAAGAGAGTTTTTTAAAAACCTGAAGTTCCCCCGACTGGTGTCAGGTAGGGACGCATCTGTGCGGTACAGCTGCACCACAGTCTGGGCCCTTCTGCATAGGCAAGCAATCTGTACAATGGAGCTCCTATTATGCGACAGGTTAGCCTCAAGTTCCGGTCCCATTTTAAGGGAGGAGTGGGACGAGTAGAGCAGATGCGCAACTTCCTACCCTAAACCGAGGAAGCACGCTGAATTAATTAGTATGTTATTAATTCCTTAAGACAGCTTCATAACATTTTGTCTGTTGTTTTGTATGGGTTTGAAACTTGTATCTCACATTAAGGGAAGAATAAAGAGTGGGGGTGTTTGAGAAGAGGGGCTGGGGGATACTTTAGACCTGTGAGGGCGGAGGAAGAAGAGGTTAGAGAAAATTACTCAGTGAAGAACTCCGTAACTTATATTCGTCGCCAGATTAGGTGATCAAATCAAAGAGGACGAGATGAACGTGACGTGTAGCACGCATGAGAGTAAAGATAAATGCGTGCAGAATTTTTGTGGGGGAAATGTGAAATAAAGAATCACTTGAAAGACCTAGACATAGATGGGTGGATTGTATTAAAGTGGATCTTATATAAATATGGGAGATTGTAGTCTGCATTCTTCCTGCTCAGGATAGGGGTCACTGGCGGGATTTTGTGAGCACGGTGAGGAACTTTCGTGTTCCATAGGATTCAGGGGATTTCATGAATGGCTAAGCGAAACAATAGGAGTAAGGTGAAAGGTGTGGAAAAAAATATAAGTGAAATTTGACCCTTAAAAGGGTCCTTTTTAAAGGGCAGGATGATGGGGAGGAATTATGGCGAAGTATCCACTAGGGCCACATTAAATACAAGTTAATTTTCACTTTCATACACATTTCATGGCCCGGTGTTCAAAAACAATGTAAAAGTTACCGTATTAAAGTACTCCTCTGCAGGTGAGGGTTACTGTACTCTGATAGTTGCTCAGCTGTCAAGAAACATCCGATTAAGGCAAATCCGATTGGAATCCTTTACCAACTAACAGGTTGTCTTTTTTTTTTTCCTTGGCACTACAGCCCCAGTGGGCCTAGGCCTACCTCCATGAACTCCGTTCACTTCGGTTTTTCTAGATCTTACACATACGGTAGGACTCCCTGGGCGGGTGATCAGCTCGTCGCAAGGCCTCTACCTGTACACAAACACAGAAAAACTCACACAAACATCCATGCCCTGAGTGGGATTCGAACCCACGATCCCGGCTTCCGAGCGAGCGAAGACAGTGCATGCCTTAGACCGCTCGGCTACCGTGACCGGCCACAAGTTGTCTTAGAATATTTAATCAATTCATTGCAATGTGAACAAAAATCCTTGATTGCACCTTACAGTAAGTCACCTGAATCCAGTCCACAACTTCACAGCGCATTTTATTTGGATCCCTTTTAATGTTAGCCTTCCCTCGAGGTCTACGTTTTCACCTACCAAATGGTCATTTCCCTTAAAAAATTTTCCGATCCAAGATATTTTTGTGAATTTCTCGTCTATTCCAGTCGCGCTACATGCCCCGCCCATCTCATTTTCCTGATTAACTCACCCACCGCCCAGTTGCTATACCGACAGAACCCTGTTCTTTCCAGAGGACAGCAGGAGCCGGGATAGCTCAGTCGGTATAGGGACGGGCTATGGTCTGGAGGGCCGGGTTTCGATTCCCGGCAGGAGTCAGACATTTTCTTTACCCCACAGTGTCCAGGCCGACTCTGGGGCCCACCCAGCCCCCTATCCCTATGGTACCGGGGGCTCCTTCTATTCAATTCCATCAAGTGCTGAGGTTACACGTCTCTATGTCCTGATATTAATTGGGCACAATGGAAACTTCGTGAGGTGATCCTTGGAGCGTAAGTTGTAGAAGATGTTTGTGTGTCAGCCCCCACGAATGGCCAATCGCCTTCCTACCATTACTGAACCCCTCGACCCTGATGCTAGTACTAGCCATATGGGTACAGCAGAAGGAACCCAGGCACAGCCTACTGGTTAGGGGTAACATTTGGTTGCCTTTTCTTTTAAACCATAAATATTGACGAGTAACTGTATAACGCTACGTGTCTGTCTCCCAGGTGTTACCAGGTAGTTCATTCGAACAGAAAGGGGCAGTGGATGTTAAAAGGAAAATAAAAATACCTTTGATTAGAGCTAAGAGCTCGCTTGCTTACTTACTTTTAATAAAGTGTTGGTTTCTTTGGTTTGCTTAACTAAACCTGGCGCTCTTTACCCGGAGATAAAGCGGCCGAAGAGTGAAGCTCACCACTCAGCCAAGATCAAGAATGGTGGAGCTGTTTTTTCTCTCCCCCGTTCGTCTTCACAGCGTAGTGCTTTATTAATTATATTCCTTGTATAAATTAGTAATAATATAACTTTTAATTAAATAACAGGTTATATTTTTAACTATAATTTTAAGATATAATATCCTTTAATATGTATTACGAATCTGTATAGTTTTTCCAGCTAGTATTAATTAAATCTCTGACGATGGTCAAGACAAGGCGAAACACGTAATTTCTGTATTCACATCAAACTAGTCACATCTGAAGGACGTATATTTTACATTGATTCGTTTACTTCAAATAAAAATTAAATTTGAAATTACTCTCCCAAGATGTGACCCATGTAGTCTTGTATATATTTACATATCTTCGAAGGAACCTGCTGCCCCAATCTTCAGGGGTGTCTGGTTTTTCTGAGGTGGTGACAAATCTCTACCAGATTACAATGTGTCATATCTCAGAAAACATGCCTTCTTACCAGCGTAAGAATCCCAAATTTTGCAAAAATATACTAGTTTACTTTCAAAACGAAATAAACTTTCAGAATGTAGATTTTTTAGTTTGTTTATGTCAGTTATCACTACTGCTGTAAACTAAACGGTAGCCTGCCTGTCTCAGTATATTCTTACATTTTTTTCCCTTGGCACTACAGCCCAAGTGGGCCTNCTGTAGATTGGGATCCATATAATATACATAAAATTTGTAGAGTCCTGTTAAACTAACTTAAATATATTTTTAATTAAGGTTTCGATTCCTTGTTTGAGATGGAGATCGGTACATGTTATGAAGTTAATTAAAATATAAGATGAGAAACAGCGTAAAGCCGACGGATAATATTAAACATTTCAGGCCACGAGTGCAAAATTGTTAGGGTTAGGACACCGAAAGGAAAAAAAATGAAAAAGCAATGCAAAGGAAGAAATTACGAAGGAACAGAAAGAGGAAATTAGGATAAAGAGGAGGAGGAGGAGAAGGAGAAGTAGAAATAGAAGCAGAAGAAGAAGACGAAGATGAGGGAGAAGAAGAGGAAAACAAAGAATAAAAAAGAAGCTTCTTTCTTGTGCTCTTGGTCTGACAGTGTTGGGTTTATGTTGTTAAGGTCTGTGAAATAATAGTTTCACTTGTATGGGGTATGGACTGGTGAATGGATTTACTGACCCCACTAGGAAATACAAGTAATTACAGAGCCACCGCTATTCACCACACTTCAAAAATCACTGCTGCAAACACTAAGTCGTCTCCAGCCTGCAGTGTCTTCAACAGCCGTTTCCCAGCAACAGCTTCTAACAGTGAAGACTCTTCAGATTCCCGCACTCAGGTCCTTCCTGTCCGTCGCAACTAAACTTTCTCAATTACGTTCAGTTAAGAGTCAGAGCAAGAGTCAGAGTCAGAGTCAGAGTTATTTACGACTGGTGGTTTACCGCCAATCAGTTCACATTAGCGACAAGCCCCTTGAGACTCACGAACAGTGTTTTTTTCAATTGAACATTTGCGTTAGAGAATGGGTCTGTCGTTTACAATTGATGCTGGTCCTCGCCAGCTCAGTCACTCTCAGGTTCGAGTCCCGTGACACTCATGACCACATTTTACTGTCTCAAATTTGAGACTGCTCCAACCTGGAAGGCCAGGTCCCCGTATTTATATCCCCCAGGAACAGGGTGGCCCAGTTACACCCCAGGCACCGGGTTCCCTTTTCATCCCCTCCTACTACTCGCAGGGCTGCGGTGGAGGTATTCAAACCCGCCTCCAGTCGGGTGTAAACCTTTCGCCCAGCTGGCCTGGGGTCCTCGTTATATAGCCTCAGGACGACCCAGCAGAAAACACCGCTTTCAACAGTTTTTATATCTCTGTTACGTGCGGTTGCCTAGCCATAACCCAGATATTCTTGACGTGTTTGCAGGCCGTTACCAAGCAACGGCTGTTTTTTCTTTATTTATTTCGAGGTCTTTGCTAACAACGGGTTTATACGCCACAATAAGATATAGCGGTCATAAAATTTGACTCTGTGACCAGCCAAGTACCGGATCGGATATGAAACCCTAAACTTAAATATTGAAGATGTGATAATGTGCTGGGTCATCAGGACTATCACACGCTTTGGGGATGATGATAGATGAGTATGGATCAATGATGGAATGATTATTAGAAGGGTAAAACCGAAGAAACGTTTCGTCTTCCACAAATCCCACTTAAGTTCTCGGATTGAACAAAGTCTTCGCGACGACTGCGATGATGATGGTGGTGACGGTGGTGATGGTGTTGGTACAGAGTGATAAAAAAGAAGCAGTAATTTCGGGAATATAGGCACTTTTGTATGAGCAGGTCATCTGACTGAAAAACATCCCGAGCATAAATCCTTTTACGCAAATTTATGGCAGTTAAATGCAGGATCAAAAGAGCTGAGGATGCTTTAAAAAGGGGGCCTGAAGACGTTTTGAATTGTGACCGGTAACGACCAACGTATTGATAAAAAGGAAGAGAAAGAAAATGGGGTGCAAAGGGTTGGTTCTGAAAGACACGGTAACCTGTTTCCTTCCGTTGCTTTATGTGCTGAACGGCTAGGGACATATGAAAATTATTGAAGGGGGGGGAGGGGGAGTACAGTCTGGGTATGCACACAGGATTGTCGTTGCCGCGACGGGGGATGGGGGTGGGGGGAGACGAGTTTATTCACTACCCAACAGAGTCACGAGAGCTTAGTAACCATTTCACAGTTGTTTATTAGCCTGCTTTTCTTATTTTGAAAAAAAAAAAATTAAGCTTATGAGATGACCTGACCGCCTCTGTGGTCAAGTGATCAGCGTTCCTGACTACAGATCCAGAGGTCCGGGGTCCATTCCCGGCGCTACCAGATTTTTTTTCGGAGAAGTAGTGGGTCTGGAACGGGGTCCAGTCAGCCTCGTGATGATAATTGAGGAGCTATTTCAAGGAAGTAGTGGGGATTCATTGCGCTGACCACGCGACACCCTCTATCCGCAAAAGTTGACACTAAACTTCGCGGACAAGAGGCGGTCGCTCGATCGGTATGGTTCGCTTGCGGACTGAAATCACGGAGTTTTGTTGTTTTTATGAGATGACCATGCTCTCTGTGTCTCCTCCCCATCAAATTTTGAATTCCTGAACCAGTCTTTATGAAACGTGGTACGTGTATCATGGCACCTAAACACATGTCTCTTCATAAATCCCTCCCTTCAGTCTGTGCGTCTGTATATGTATCCCTCCTATCGTTGCTACGCAACGGCTCGGTAGAAACATTACACCAGCAACGAATACACACAATAGAAGGGTTATTGGTCTTGGCGTTTTCTATGCTATCCGTATCGTGTGAAGTAAAGTATGAGAATAATTCTTCCCACGCCTTATTATTTATTGATGTCGCTAATACCGAGCTTATGTGGCCTCGGATGCTGAGATAACTGGAGGAAGATGAATTTGACGGAATTCAGAAAGAAGACGTCTTAGTCTTGTGGAAGTACCTCATTCAAGGTAGTCGAATTCTCGACAGAGATTCGAAAAGAGCACCTCTCGTATGGAAGTGTAGAGCGTTACCGCTAGACAGCCTGTTCAGTCTTAGTCAGGAACGGTACAGGGTACGTACTGTATGGTCATATTTATTTGAGTCTCTGCTCTGAGTACTCAGAATTCAGCATTGGCCCACTGCTAGAGAACGGCTCGATAAACGCTTTCCAGCGGAGACAGATTCCTGATAAACAGACCGTTGCTAGATAATGCATACAACAATACGCTACAAGAATAACAAGTTTTTTCTGTGTGGTCCGCGCCATTCCCAGTGTTGAGTAACAGACCAATGAATTGGCATTCTGACACGTGACAGGTGTTTCCATAAAATGCTGGGAAGTTCTTGAGTAGCTGTATAACTGATGGCTCTGAAAAAGTGCTCAGCTCCATGAAGTTGGTTGGTTGGCTGGTTGGTTGGTTGGTTGGTTGGTTGGTTGGTTGGTTGGTTGGTTGGTTGGTTGGTCGGTTGGTTGATTAGCAACTAGTGCGTGTATCGATCAGTTTAACTTGATTCATGTTTTCCTTTTCAACGAAATTCACCATAGGATCTCCGAAGATTTATTACTAGAACATATATAGGTGTTTTTCTTCCCTGAAGATGATGTCAGAAATTTCCTCCGAAACGTCGGTACCGATCTACAAAATTCCATGGAGTCACATTCTGATAAAACAGCAATCTTCAGAGGCGTTCTTATACAGGCATCTCCACAGCAGCGACTAGGTTGAACAGAGGTTATCCGACATGACATGGCGGTCAGCCCTGTGTGACGTAATGATGCAGGTAAAGCAGAGAGAAGGGAGAAACCGCCAGCCGTCTGTCCCTTTCTTGGTGACAGGGACTACTCAAGTGTTTTGGAACTAACAAAACAGACGGGATATCTCAGTCGGTATAGCGACGGGCTATGGGCTGGAAAGATAGCGTTCGATACCGGGCAGGGGCAAGAGATTTTTCGCTTCTCCACGGCGTCCAGATCGTCTCTGGGGCCTACCCAGTCTCCTATCCAGTGGTTACCGGAGTAAAGCGGCTGGGGCGTCAAGCTGACCACTTACCTCCATCTAGTTAAGAAAGCCATACCTCCATTCCCCCATACGTCTACATGGCATGATGCTGAATTAATTAAGCACAGAGAGAACTTTGCCTTTAGCTTTAAGGTGGGACGAGACAACAATTTCAAGGGGGACGGAAGCGATAAAACCTTGTCGGAGCGCAAGCAGAATTTTGGATTGAATACGTATCGATAAACCGGATGAAAGAGACTGCGGTCTTGTGGCATGTAAGGCCGTGTAGTTTGGTAGAGGGACGGAGGTGGCCTGTCNAATGTCTGGAGGTGACCTGTCTCTCAATCACACTGATGGCAGAGCTTCTTCTGACACGTGTCGACGTCTAGTTCGGTATATAGAAAACGTTTCGAGGGAGATTGTTGTCTCCGTCGTCAGGGTAAATTATTGTTTTCTGGTATATAACAGCATTTAGCTTGCCAGATAAGGACCAATGTTGCGGAAGAACAACCATCTTCAGTATAGGAGTTCATGTGCCAGACTACACGGCGTCATAACCGAGAAGATAACAATATGAATCCTATCTAGTCATTACTTGCATTCGTTTCCCTAATTAGTAAAGCAGACCGTAGCGTAAAGCTGACCACTCGCTTGCATTTCGTACTGTCAGGTGATTGAGTGACTGTAGACGGGGTTTCGATTGGTAATTGGATTTATTGGACACGCCCGTAATTACAATTAACTACGGCAGTCTCATTGATCTCTCCCCACCACCCCGTATTCACTGCTAGTGGCAAGAGTCGGCAGATGGCAGCAACAGTAACTTTACGACTGTTTTATTACAAACCCTCCTCCTCTCGTCTTTCCTTTCTAATTTTTTCCTTCTAGCAGAATTAGTCAGATTAAGACCGATATTAAAGTGAGAAATAGGGGAACATATTTGGGAACAATGGATTCTAATTATGAGAGTCATTACTGGTTCCTTTGTAAAAATAATGCAATAAGTTTTATATTGTCACGTGATAAGTGTGGCTAAAGACGAGGTTTGGATTGGTAACTGGATTTATTGGACACTTATAGAACGTAACGTCTCACTGAGGTACACACCCCAAATGTGAGTGTAACTACAGCATACATACAGTCTTCTCACTCTTCGCTAGCCGTTACTTGGTAGCGGCTTCCAACAGCGGGCGTTCCTCTTCCTCTGGGTTCCCGAACTGTCCACGACCTCAGCTACCAGCTTTTCNTTTTATATTGTCACGTGATAAGTGTGGCTAAAGACGAGGTTTGGATTGGTAACTGGATTTATTGGACACTTGGACTTGTATAGAACGTAACGTCTCACTGAGTTACACACCCCAAATGTGAGTGTAACTACAGCACACATACAGTCTTCTTAATCTTCGCTTGTCGTTACTTGGTAGCGGCTTCCAACAGCTGGCGTTCCTCTTCCTCTGGGTTCCCGAACTGTCCACTGTCAGCTATTCCCTAGCAACGGCTGTTGTGTTACTACCTGTTTACGTAGCTATCACTTGGCAGTGGGTCTGCAGGTCACGTCACCAAGTTCCAAACCTAATTGGTTCTTATACTGTTTTAATTACAATAGTTATACAGCGTGAAGCAACGTGGAAAACTCAATGAATACGGATTGAACGTAGACTGTAGCTACTTACGAAAACAAAACGCGTGAACAAATGACTCCTCCATGATTCGAACTAATGGTACCTCCAAATGCAAGTCTTGAGCAACATCTCTACGTTAACCTGCTCAGTAAGAATACGTAGTGCCGAACAGGTTGGCTCTAGGTACCGTGTTCGAAACTTGTCCGAGACACCGTTTGTAGTGTCTGTGGCCTTTTGTAGTTGCCCGCCATACATCCAGGAGATTTCTGGAATAATACCTTAATTAGGCCACGACCGCTTCTTCCTAGGAACCGGGATAGCTCAGTCAGTATAGCGACTGGCTATTGGCTACAGACCGATGGGTCGAAATTCGAGTCCAGGTAAGCTCAATAATTTTCACTTCTCCAGAT
>NW_019733328.1:20515-67867 GCF_002891405.2 Cryptotermes secundus
CAATGGGTACCGGGGATCTTTCCCTGGAGGTAAAGCAGCCGAAGCGTAAAGCTGACCACTCACCTCCCAGTAATGACAAGGTAAAAAGAAAACGTGGATCTATACATCCACTCCGCCATACGTCTTCATAGCGTAATGCTTTATAATTAAGCATAGGGACAATTTTATTCCTTTATCTTTTACCATAAGCCCATATATTGTGCTTAGACACAGGGGGAACTACTTTTCGAAATAGTTTAATAGCCCTGTCGCAAGCAATGTTACGTGAAAATACGTTATATGTTGTATTATTGTAAGGACCTGTCTTGTGTGGTAACGAGGTCCTGTTGTCCTGCAGGAACCTCATGCACGGCCCATCATCCCTTAAGGAAAACTACCCTTCTTTCATGTAATGCTTCATTGTTGTCAAAAGGGGTGCCCAGATGCTCACACGCAACGCCATGTGCTGCGTCAGGCGTCGGAAGGTCCAGGTGACTTTCTGCGATACAGACCTCGGACGTGGTTTTGAGTTTCTGATAGCGGTGCAAACAAACAATACGGTACTCTAGACTAAAGATATGAAATTTGGTAGAACATGACCGACGTTTCGAAAGACTCATATCTCATATAATTTCATAGTCGAAGAATTATCAAGCTTTGCACCTGCTTCTTATCTGTTTCTTGCTTGCCTTGACAGTTCGAACCTGAATATGGAGCCGATAAGTTCCTCCGAAATGTCAGTGGACTTGTCTCGAACTACATTACGTCACAACCCAGAAGATAAAACGGAAGTGAATTTATTCCAAAATTTGTTTTTATATACATTTTCTTATCTCAGTCGTTTCATTTAATTGTATTGCAAACAGGTTGATTTACTTAGCGTAAAAAGTTATCCCTATGCTTAATTCATTAAGCACCAGGCCATGAGGACTTGTGGGGGAGTGGAGATATATATCCACCGATCTTGACCTCGACATTAGTTGGAAGTGAGTGGTCAGCTTGACGTTCCAGCCACTTTACCTCCGAGGAAAGGGTCCAAGTGCCCAATAGACACGAGGCTGGCTGAGCCCTAGACGCAGTGCTGAAGCTAAGGAGAAAAGAAAAATAACTTTCCCCCGCCAGGAATCGAAACCCTGCCATCCAGTTCGCAGCCCGTCGCTATACCGACTGAGCTATCCCGGATCCTCTGACCTATGCGATACACCGGGACACCGGCTATCCTGACTGAAGATTTTCTGTGATTTTCCTCAGTACCGCCAGGCAGATGGCGACAGATCTCGACTGCGTCACATTAGTTTCTTTCCGAATCATTTCCACTGCATTATAGCATCCGACGGTAAAATTTATGATCTCGGTAGTGACAGCGTCGTTAAATAACCAAATAAAAACCATAAATACTACAAAAATAAAATAAAAATTGGATTAAAGAAAATGGTGTAAAATAGGTTAAGCTTTTCGTGTAACAGGCCGTGAGGTCACATAGGGTTGTGAGACTTCGAGGCTCCCACATTTTCTAGACAATCGGCTCACAGATGGCGGTGAGGTTGTCAGCCTTAAGCTCCGGCCGCCCTTTACCCCCAGGAAGATTCCTGGTACTCATTTCTGTTAGAGGCTGAGTCGACCCCAGGGCCATAATGCGGCTAGAAGGATTAGGTGAACTGAAAAAATCCACATCAACGGGATTCGATTCCGCGACCTTCTGGCTTGTAGCACAGTGCCTCAACGAACTACGCTACTGCGTGCCCCCCACCAGAAGAAGCATGTAGTAAGCAAAAGGTTCCCTCGAAACGCCGATGGACTTATGCCAGACTATAGGGCGTCATATCCCAAAAGGTATCGAAGGACACCCCTAGTTTCTTGTAGTTTGATTTCTTTACTTGCCTCGAGGGCTAGATGTGGCTGTAAATTAATACAGGGGGGTTCTTTGGGGGGAAGAAGAAAACTTTTGAGAGCTGAAGTTTCTGCCTTTGGGTCTCGGAGGGGAGGATTTGTTGTAGTCAAAAGACTTCTCCATACCGACGAAAGAACTGCAGTTCTCTGGTAGCTATGGAAACTGATACGGGATTGTGCTGCTTAACGGTGAGATTAGTAACGAAAAACTGTACAGAATATCTCGGGTGTTTATGTGTGTGTTCGTGTGTGTATAGTGCACAAACGTAACATGAAGACTCTACACAATTTCAGTGAGAGATCTCGGATCTGTGACGCAAGGTGATTCCCCTAATCTCAAAGGGTATGTTGCGTCATTTAATTGATTTATTCATTTCACTGTTTTTCTCATATATTTTTGATTCATAATGGATTAGAACAAGGGGATGCTTTTTCCTCGTTGCTTTGTAATTAATATTGAATGTGACGATTTATCACGAAAATGAGGGGTATCTGGAAATGCGGGAATTAGATTGTCTCATTTGTGTAAGAGTAATATTAAAACCGGCGGGGCCACGCCATAGCTCAAGCGGTTAGTCGCTGGCTTCCTACCGCGGTGGCCCGGGTTCGATCCCGGGTCTGGTCAAGTGGGATCTGTGGTGGACAAAGTGGCGCTGGGGTAGAATTTCTCCGAGTACTTCGGTTTTCCCTGCCAATCTTCATTCCACCAATTGCTCCACAATCACCCTCACTTATCATCTGGGGCTGGTACAATAGGCCAGAAGTGGCCGCAGTACAAGGGACTTAGTCCCACCCCACTAGCAATAAAAAAATATTAAAACCAATTTTGGAAACATTCTATTTGAGCGCAGAAGATCGTTGGAACTATCTCAGGATCGTGTCCAGTGGCACGCTTTTGGTATTAGCAGTGTTGAGCCTTCAGGTTCTATTACCTGAGTTAGTTAATTAGTAAACTGAATCTTAGGGAAATGTGGTATGACGAGGAGAGTTGGATGGAACTGGCTAAGTAAATAATTCATGTTGTTGCTATTCAGAAGCTATTGACCCTTAAGAAGAACAAGAAACAAATCTGTCAGTGCTGAGTCTAGACACGGAGCAGGTTGGTCAAGAAATAACGCTCTAGATTTCTTTGTGGTAGGAGCTCGGTTCGATCCTCTGCCGGGACACTCGCTAACCAGAATGAGGTTCATTGCAGTTTTCTTCAGTCTCTCTGTACAAATTCTGGGATAATACCTCGAGTAGGCCACTACCACTTCATTCCAAATCCTTTTTAATTCATCAGTTGTCTCGTTATCCTGCGCCATATAGTCTTGATACAGTAGGACTCAATAGATAAGGAACTTAGATTCTTTGTGACAAGTTCATAAATAAATTCCACTCTTCTTTTGGAACCAAAAATTTCAATAGATGCTCACGAACCATCACTGGCCTTTAATTCGAGTCAGCTGAACACAGTACATACGCTCTCATCCTATTTCTTTGTGATACATTTTAATATTATATTCTTATCTATACCTAGGGTTTTAAAATTTATCTCTTTCCTCCTGGCTCTCTTGTTAAAATTTTATGTGAATTTTTATTCCCTTCCTTACGTGCTACATTCCCCGCCCATTTTAATCTCCTTGATTTAATCGTCCTAATAGTACTTGTTGTAATGTTCAAGTCATGCAACTTTCACCTTTCTCTTAATACTTTCACTCTTCCTTCGTACGAGATGTTCTCCCCAGCGCTACTGCTCCAAAACGCACCCAATTTACATTCTCTCTGTGGGGTGACGAACATATTTTAAAATCAACTTTCCATTTCGCGCTCTTTCGCAGAGGCAATTATAAGAGCGTCATTAAACATGACAAAGAACTGATAAATTTTGTCGGAAAGTCATGACGGATATGTATGATTCGTATTCAGCTGGTACCGTGTTCAAATCTCGGCCCGGAGACCGGCTATCTTGACTGAAATTCTTCATGATTTTCTTCTGTTTTTTCTAGACAAATACCGGTAGGCCACGACCACTTTCTTCTATATTCTTGAGAATTTGTTATTTCTCATCCCTCAGTCCGAATGTATAGGCATCTTAGCTGCTTACGTTGTCATTATATACATAATAAATTGCACAATCTTACCGGATGTGACGCTATTGATCCTGCTAGACATTTACCGAAATTTTTTAAAAATCTCGATTTCTGCATCTACGAAGATCGAAGAGCAAGCAACTAGGCAGAAACAAGTAGAGCTCTGAGATGGGTCATGAAGATGGTAGCAGTACGTCCATCCGAAACGTTGGTAAACTTTTACCAGACTGTATTGAATCACAACCCAGAAGGTAATATTTTTTCATAGTCACTTCTGTGAGAACCCCAGAACCCCCCGCCAAAAAAAAAAAAAATCTTGTAATATAATCCGAAGACGTTATCAAATTTCCGTTAAGTAATGGTATTTTGAAAGGGAGTTTCGAAACGGTCCCCCCCTTCCCCATTGCAATTGCCTTACGAATCTCCATGAAGAAGTCTATGTGCATATGCATAATTGTGGCTCGAAGAAGCAAGCAGCTGTCGTAATGTTGCTGTTCACCTGGGTCAGCCTCGCAGCTGTCACGCCCTGTGCCTACAGGTACAAGCTATCGCTAGTAACATGACACGGGGATGCAGGAACACTCACGCAGCGGCGAAAATGAACACGTAAGTAACACCATTAAGATAGGTGTATGTAAAAATAATAAGAAAGAAATTATCTCTTAAGAACCTGGATAACTCAGTAGATGGACTATGGTCTGAGGTTCGGTTCCAGGCAGGGGCAAGGGATGTTTTCTGCTCTACAGCATCCACACCGTCTCTAAGGCCACCGGGTGTCTGTCTCCCCTGGGGTAAAGCGGCCATGGCGTGAATTTGATCAATCACTTGCATCTAGTGCCGAGGTCAAGAATGGTGGAGCTATACCTCCTTTTTCTCATAAGTTTCCATGGCTTAGCGATTAATTAATTAAGCACAGGGACAAATTTACTCTTTGGCTCATAAGCATCTCTTGGATTAGAAGTTTTCGCGTCGGTGTTTGCGAGGAGTGCTGCCTTCTAGGATGTGACACCGTGTAGCTTGTAGAAATTCTGCGGCCTTTCGGAGGAACGTACAGTTTACATCTTCAGAGTTGAAGACTAAGCCAAGTCAGCAATCACGTCAGTCAGGATAGCCGATCACATGAGCGAGATTTGAATTCTGGACCTCTTAAATACAAAGCAGTATTTCTACCTTCTCGTCTTCAGTATTCGTATTTATGTCATCAAAATAATGAGATTAACAGCTGATACCTTCGTCGTAATCATTTGCCTTACAAGTTCTGTGGTAGAACATTCGCAGTATATGAAGTAAAAATGCTAGATCTATCCATGTAACAGGCCGTGGAGGCCCGAGATGTCGAGGTACTCACATTTCCTAGACAATCGGCTCACAGATGGCGGTGAGAATGTCAGCCTTAGGCCCGGGTCACCTTTTATCCCCCAGGAAGATTTCTGGTACTCATTCCTGATAGAGACTGGGTCAACACCAGGAACATACTGCTGCTGGAAAGATTAGGTCAATTGAAAAATCCAATGACCCCATCGGGATTCGAACCTATGCCTTACGGCTTGTAACACAGTGTCTCAACCAACTACGCTGCCACGTGGCCCCTGCAGTGTGTAAGTAAGTGGATAAAGAGCGTGGTGACGCAGAGGACAGGAAACAGTGGGGGATATTCCTGGTTGTTGCTCGCTTGGCAATGCGAGGTGGGACGGACGTCCACACCTGGAGCAGCAACAGCAGGAGCCTCGTGCAGCTGGGAGCAAGTGGTAAGCTACTCCAACAGGTATAGGAACCCCTAAGTCCTGAAGCGCAATTGCCAAACAGAACACAGGATGCAGCGACGCACACTCCATCACATGACGGTAGTTGCCTTCCTCCCGATACTGACAGGTAGAATGGCGAAGAAGGTGAAGATGCTGAGGAAGGGGCAGATAAAAACCGAAGACTTCAAGTTTATGGATAAGGAAGAAAGATATGGCGTTGGTTCCAAATATTAAACACAAGAATTGGATGATAAGGAAGAGGGATAAGACTAACAGTGAGAGGAGGGGAGAATATGGATCAGAAGGAGGGTCAGAGAAAAACAAACAGAGGAAACAAAGATGAATGAGGAGAAAAGAACAAGAACAGGAAGATTAGAAGAAGACGAAGGAATAGAGAAATGAACAGAAATAAGGCGAAGGAGAGAACGATCAAGAATAGGTAGAAGAAGAAAACGTAGAAGTCAAAGAGAAAGAACAAAATAACCGAGGACTCAGGAGGAGAGGAAGAAGAACAAGGGGTAAGAAAAGCGTAGGAGAGAAAGAAGAAGAAAGCAAGAAGAAAAAGATGGCTGAGAAGAGAAAGAGCGAGAAGAAGGAGAAGGAAGAGAGGAAGACCAAGAATAACTAGAAGAAAGAAACGAAGAAGAAGGCGAAGCGAGAAAAGGAAGAGCCGAAGACTCAGGAAGAAAGAAAGAAAAAGAACAAGGATAGGAAGGAAGGGAAAAATGCAAAGAAGAATAAAGATGCTAAGGGAAAAAGTGATAACAATAATGTGACTGGCAAATTAATACCCGGACGTGAACCAAGGAGCCATCCATGGGCTGCGAGCTGAGTAGTGTCTATTCACTGCTACCTTTGTGCTCCGGCAAGCTGTTGCTTGTGTTCTTTTGTGGCCCTCAGGTTGCGCATCGGCGTCCCCAGAACAGCAACAGTTGGGGAGGGGGGAGGTGCAGCGCATATGTACACACACGGTGCTCGGACAGATGGTACAAATCTGGAGCCCCCCACCCCACCAGACGCCACCTCAGTACAGAAGCATCCAGTGATTGATTATTGCTTTCTGAATGCACTTTTTATGCCCACACAATGCTAAAGCAAGATGAGCTGGCTGTTTGTTGCGTGTTCTGTGCCGGAAGTTGGCCTGCACGAAGCGAAACCACTAAATATGAGCTGGAAGGGTTCAACATTTGCAAGGTTCGAGGTTCTTACCTTGGTGACAGCGAAGATTTTTATCGTGGCGATGAAGGGGCGAAGTAACTAACTTACGGAGCTGAGCCCTTCTTCAGAATCCACCAGTCGCTCAGCTACTCAAGAATTTCCCAACATTTTATCGAACCCGAAAGTTCATTATCGTGTTCACAAGAGCGCTCCACTGGTCCCTAGCCTGAGCCAAGTCGATCCAGTCCATATCGCCCTCTCCTATCTCATTAAGATAACGTTTAATATGATCTTCCACCTACATCTAGGTCTTCCTAGAAGTCTCTTTCCATCTTGCTTTCTTACCAATATTCTATACGAATTCCTCTTCTCTCCCATTCGTACTACATGCCCTGCCCACCTCATCCTCTTTGACTTTATCATTCTAAGTATACTCGGAGAAGAGTACAAGTTATGAAGCTCCTCATTATGCAGTTTTCTCCAACATCCTGTCACTTCATCTCTCTTCGGTGCAAGTATTCTCAACACCCTGTCCTCAAACACCCTCAGTCTGTGTTCCTCCTCCCTTAATGTCGGAGACCAAGTTCCACACTGCAAAATAGTAATACAGACAACTATATTATGAATATTCCCTGCCGAGAGAATATCGAATCTCTCATGGATGAAGCTTCTTTTGTGTAATTTTCTCTATTCCCCTGACAGTTATCCCTTCTTAAGTAGGCTTCACTTAGTGGGAGGTGGAGTCCAACTGGATCCACTCGGCACGGCGGCCACTGATTGGCCTATTGTACCTGCCCCGGGAGATTATGATGATGGAGCAATTGGTGGAATGAAGATTGGCAGGGGAAACCGAAGTACTCGGAGGAAACCCGCTCCAGCGCCACTTTGTCCGCCACAAATCCAACTTGACTAAACCCGGGATCGAACCCGGGCCACCGCGGTGGGAAGCCAGCGACTAACCGCTTGAGCTATGGCGCGGCCTTCTTAAGTAGACTTACTGTCATTCTTGTAAGAACTTGTTAAAATGTCAATTTGTCCTTGTGCTTAATTAAGGTTCACTCCATTAAGGTGTGTGGGAGAATTGAGGTATGGTTCCACTCATTCTTAAACTCCGCGCTGGATGGAGTCAGTGATCAGCTTCATGCCCGGCCGCCGTATCCTCGAAGAGCCTCTGGTTGAATAAGAGGGTGTACGTGCCTCAGAGATGGTCTGAACACAGTACAGGGGAGAAGAATCACTTCCAACTGCTGTAAATCGAGCCTCGATTATTCGGTCTTTCAACTTAGTCACTAAGCTGATTGATGTATCCAGGCTTCACTTCCAGAGAATTACTTCAACGTCGTATTAGAGAAACCACTCAGATTGACCTCAAATCCACTTTTCCACTTTGGAAGTGTCTTAATGTGACGTCATGTAACCGGAAGGGGAAAGTACTGTACATGTATGCCCACAGGAGTATCGAGTTGTAAGCAGAACGCCGTTCCCTGTCTGACGTTCCTTATAAACAGCCCTGATGTTTCCAGGAGTTGGCCTTCCGACAAAGCGATGAGATCTCATCGTGTACGCTTCAAAGTCTAGATGCAAACCCAAGGCTTTGCACACTGAAAACAAGTGAATCCGGTTCACTTACTACAGGGTCTCAACTTACGTCTTAAGGCAATGCCATTTCTTCCTTCCTGCCCGGCTCTGGGTAACAATAGCAGGTCCTTGCTGTACCAGGTCTCTGATCATGTCCCCCCGACACGATTTCATATGTTTTATGTGGTACGGATATGTGTGAAATGTTTCAGTTACAGTGTCAGACTGTGTTGCAACATTCCTTGCTGCAGTTTGTAGGTACAGAGGGCAAAGTTCACAGTCGCTATGAATAGGCTGCATGCTTCTGGTTCCTCTAAATCTTAGTATTATTTTGCTCAAAAGCCAAAATTTAATGAGCACACCTTTACCTGCTGGACGACAGTCAGAAATGCACCTTATATTTTCTGTACTAATTTCAGTCACTCCATAAACATTGTACACATAATAACACGGATTCCAAAATTATGTGAAAGTCAGTTACATTTATAACGCAAGTTTTGGAGGTGTCCGGTTCCATAGTCACCGCGTTATATCGAGGGGCCTACTGTAATAATAATAATAAAGTAAAGTAAAGCCGGTCACGGTAGCCGAGCGGTCTAAAGCATGCACTGTCTTCGCTCGCTCGGAAGCGGGGATCGTGGGTTCGAATCCCACTCAGGGCATGGATGTTTGTATGCGTTTTTCTGTGTGTGTCTACAGGTAGAGGCCTTGCGATGAGCTGATCACTCGGCCAAGGAGTCCTACCGTATGTGTAAGATCTAGAAAAACGGAACTGAACGGAGTTCATGGAGGTAGGCTTAGGCCCACTGGGGCTGTAGTGCCAAGGGGAAAAAAAGTAAAAGTAAAGGTATCCCTGTAACAGGCCGTGGAGGCCCATAGGGTTGTGAGATGTTGAGGTTCCCACATTTTCTAGACAATCGGCTCATAGATGGCGGTAAGGTTGTCAGCCTTACGCGCCGATCGCCCTTTACCCCCAAGAATATTCCTGGTACTCATTTCTGTTAGAGGCTGAGTCGACCCCAGGGCCATAGTGTGGCTGGAAGGATTAGATCAATCGAAAAAATCCAATGACCTCATCGAGACTTGAACTCGCGACCTCCCTGCTTGTAGCAACCAACTACGCTACCGCGTGTCCCAGTGCTCTGAGGATGTCTCAGAACACTCAGCCCAGGATAACACATAATAAAGAGGAAATAACAGAAGAATGAGCGTCCCCTCCTTGTAGGCTTATTATGGGGGCGATAAATCAAGGACAGGTGGACCGAGACCTGTAGTATACATAGCAGGAACAAGACACGCGTAAACGAATTAAAGGAAGAAACTCAAGATGAGTCCACTTGGTAGGCCTAGTCATTGATGGAAGGTTAATATGAAAAGTTAACTCCAAAGCTATAGAGTGTGGGGGCGTGGATTACATTTAAGCAGATCAGGTTAACTGGCTTGTTAAATCTTGACTCCCTGTTTAATTGGGTCTAATTTTTATTATCATTATTTTCCTCACTGACTCAATCTGCATTTCCGAGAAACAAATTCTACACCTTCAGATGATGAGGCGATGTTCCTCTGAATGTTCCTCCTTCCAGGCAGTACGGGGTCACAACCCCGTTGGCCCCAATATGAGTATAACTAGTGTTGCTATATCTGACTTGCTATATCGGATGGTCACCCATTCAGTCACTGGCGACCGGCAATGTTGCTGCCATGAAAGTGGGGAGACGTAATGCACAATACTTGTTTTAACTTCTTGCAAAAGCGTACACTGTTTTTAGTATGATATAAGAGGCTTCCCATGCTTTCCCGAGACAAAAAGCGATCCCAGAATAACTCATGTTAATTGCAGCAACATCAGTTTTGTTCCTACTTTGTATGGTGACCGCCTGTTATCAACGAGCACGAGTATATTTATATCATTCTGACCAATCACAAGTCGCAGTGTAAAGTTATATTCCCATACAGAGATCTCGAACTTTACGTTTCATTTATACCCTGACGAGACCGCCTCTGTGGTGTAGTGGTCAGAGTTCCTGGTTACAGATACAGAGGTCTCGAGTTCGATTCCCGGCGCTACCAGATTTTCTGAGAAGTAGTGGGTCTTGAACGGGGTCCACTCAGCCTCATGAGGATAACTGAGGAGCTATTTCAAGGAAATAGCGGCTTCGGTCTACAAAACCGAAATTAACGGCCATGGTGATTCGTTGCACTGACAAAGCGACACCCTCTATCCGCTAAAGTTGGGACTAACTCGCTGACAAGCGACAGTCACTCGGTCAGTATAGTTCGCTTGCGGACTAGAACCACGGAATTCGTTTTGTTTTTTGTTTTGTGTCATGTGTGACTGATGAAATGTGTTCTTGTGTTTTTCCTGTTTTTGCATTTTTATACCCTGACGAAGGCAGTAAGTTTTCTCGAAATGAGCCGCTTCGACACTGCTATACTCAGAGGACTATGCAATATGAGCCCCCTCCCCCTTTGAACTCTTCTTCACAAACTTCTCCCTCAAAATTTCCTGCCCCCCCCCCCNTCCACATCAGGTCGGTAAAAGGGCGAAACTAGCCTTGTAACAGGCAGTGGAAGCCCATAGGATTATGAGACGTCGAGACTCCTACATTTAAAGACAATGGGCTCATAGATGACGGTGAAGTTGTCAGCCTTACGCTCCGACCGCCCTTTACCCCCAGGAAGTTTCCTGGTACTTATTTCTCTTAGAGGCTGACTCGAACACGGCGCCACAGTGCGTCTGGAAGGATTAGGTCAATTGAGAAAGTCAATGAAATCATGGGGACTCGAACCCGCGACCTTCCGGCTTGTAGCATAGTGCCTCAACCAACTACGCTACCGCGTGCCCCCTCACACCGGAATGACGGAGTTAATTTTCCGGTAGTAGAGCTGGTACCTGACCCGCGTCCTCTTCAGAAGGGACCGCGAGATATGGTTCATGTTGACACACATGTCAAGGAACACATGTTGACACAGTTTCGTTTGCGGAAGTGGGCTAGCATCTTCCGGTATTCACTTCCGGCTCCAGAGATTCATCCCGGATGTGTCGTGTGTGGGGATGCTGTCAATGCGGTCAGCTGACCCCCTGGATATGTCATCGGACACGTGTGTAATTTTAAACTTAGCCACGTGTCACAAATGGACCTTGCAGGAAATAGCGAGGGTCACTAGTTAATCTGATACCCTCAACTGGGGCTCCCCTAATGGAAAAGGGACACTTTGCCCCTGTTTTTCTGTTTTGAAGAAAAGCCAAGTGTGGAAAGTTGGATATATTTTCTGTTAAAGGTGAAGTTGTCGCTATACATAATTAGTTCATCACCATACCATTAAGACATTCGTATAGGGGAGTGGAGTTATAGTTCCACCAATCTTGACCTCGGCATTAGATGGAGGTGAGTGGTCAGCGCCCCTGCCGTTTTAACCCCCTCCAGTGAAAGATCCCCTGGTACCGATTGGATAGGATGCTGGATATTGTGAAGAAGAGAAAAAAATTTGTACTGCCGGGATTCGAACCCGGGCCGTCCAGCCAACGTTATACAGGCTCCATATATTTTCTGTTTCTTTACCTTATTAGGCTAAATGATCATAATCCTTCTTGAGAAGCTAACTGTTGTTCAGTTTGTCAAGAAACAGTGAAATCCAAAAGGTCATTACCTTATTCGCAACAGCTTACTACTGGTCGCATTTAAATTCGGGATATATAAGTTCAGACTGTCTCAACACTGCTTAGGAGGGTACGCTGTAAAAACAGTTTAATTGTAAAGTGAAACCCATATAAGAAGAGACCGACGTTTATTTCTTGTATGTCAGCCTATAAAAAGGATAGCTCAATTAGAGTAGTGACTAGGCTCTAGCCTAAAGGGCTGGGAAACTCTTCGAGTTCCTTCAAGGGTAAAAATGTTTCTGTACTCCAGGTCGTCCAGACCGGCTCTGGGGTCCACCCAGCCTCCTGTCCAATGGGTACCGGGGGCTCTTTCAAACGGATAAAACGGCCGGGTCGCTGGCCACTCACCTCTATCTAGTGCAAAAGTCAAGAAAGTTGGAGCTATACCTCCACTCCTCCATACATGTTTATGTTATAGGGCTTAAGTAATTTAACGCAAAGGGAACTTTATCTTTTACCTTGACGTACTGAGGAAAATATTTTAAAGAACGTCAGTCGTGGTGGTCGAAGCCCTGCCGAGATTTGAACCTATCAACTCGCGGATTCGAACCAGAAATATCACCACGTTTACCTACTTGCTCCATGATTTGTTGTGATAACATAATATTTTATTTAACATGAAATGCAGAAAAGATGGCCTCTCTCGTCTCTACCTGAGTGACTTGACGAATTGCTGTCATTCCCCGCCCCTACCCCCCGCCCCCCTCCCCAAGAAAGCGGTGTTCAGGCCAGAGTTTCAAGGTCGATAGAACTTCTTGCACGTCCGACTCCGCTGATCGCTCACATCTGCGTCTATTTCAACCTCATTGTCTGCATTTTAAAGTTTTACCCCATCCTCCTGCTTAAAAAGATTTATTTTTTTTTTTTACTTTTTTATTGTCGTTGTAAATTAATCAACTGTCTATTGTTCTCTGTTCTCAAATGCGATGCGCATGGCTGCTCGTTTACAAAAAGCTGCAAAAAGGAGGACATTTTGATGGAACTAAAGCTGATATGCCTTCAATTTCCCTTATTTTATCCTATAAAACAGTGATAAATATATATACCGTTTGCTTTACATAAAAAGACTTGTGGAGTGTTTACAGTTTCCGTATATTCTCAGAAAACATACCTATTACTCGTACGAGCATTTCATAAACAGGATTAACCAATTATTTTTTAAGTGTAGATGCAATGTGTTCTCTTTTTCGTTCAATCAGAATCTTTAAATCTAAATTAATCTGATTATTGTTGTGGTTTCTCCAAAATTATGAGGAATGTGTACACTACACAGTATTTTGAGAGCCCATATGACCCACTGACGCTTGTAATGGCGGCTGGAGAAAATTTGATCGCTGAGATATGAAATGCAGCGTGTGCTTATGAGACGTGCGTTGTTATTCATGGCATGTAAATCAGTTTATCACTAAAGTAACAGGACTTAAGTTAGTGAAATGTAAGTGAACTTCCATATTCATCTGTTTACCTGAATGCTGGATAGAAGTGAATATCTATTTCGTCAAAGGATTTCGTGGTTTTTCTCTGTTTTCAAGCAAATGCTCAGGTTTCCAAGTTGCTGCCACTACGTGTATAGCCCTGTCGATTTAAACTCATCAAAATGACAACACTTTGCTGTAAAGGCCACTGAATTATGTTTCCAAATTATTCAGCTCACCATCTTTTCAGAACAACAGCTGGGATAGCTCAGTCGGTATAGCGACTGGCTACGGACTGGAGGACCGAGGAGTCGGGGTTCGAGTCCTGCAGGGTCAACAATTTTCTGTTCTCCACAGCGTCCAGACCGGCTCGGTGGCCCACCCAGCCTCATATTCGATGGGTACCCGGGGCTCTATCCCCTGGGGTAAAGCGGTAAGGGCTTGAAGCTGACCACTGGCCTCCAGCTAGCGCCGAGGTGAAGAAAATATGGATCTATACACGTACATCCACCCCACCCCCTCCAAACGCCTTCATAGCGTAGTTAAACACAAGGACAACTTTAACTTTCCTTGTCATCAATTCAGAAAATAAAATCCTGCGGCCCCTGTCTCAAGTCACAGCTTCTAATAATCTCAACGTCTTCACTTGCGCGCTAGACGAGAGGGCGAAGCGTAGGAATATTCTAATGAGATAATGCCCTTCCTTACACTCTGTCTTTAGCTTCAATCATGACTGTCTTTACACCTGTTCTTCTATAATTTTCCCAGTCACTTCATCCGACATGAGAGGTTTGACCCTTGACTGACTGTTGGTGGTCCTCGCCAGCAGACCTGGCACTCCATCTAGTCCCGAAACTAATCAATGAACCTATACCACCACTCCCTCACTTACTTACTTACTTACTCATGGAGCTGAGCCCTTCTTGAGAAGCCGCCAATTCTTTAGCTAATCAAGAATTTTCCAGCATTTTATGGAACCCGAAGGTTCATTACCGTGTTCGCAAGAGCCATCAAATGGTCCCTATCTTGAGCCAGATCAATCCAATCCATCTCATCCCATACTCTCTCTACGGGATCCATTTTAATATTGACCACCCACCTACGCCTTGGTCTTCCCTGTGGTCTCTTTCCTTCTGGCTTTCCAACCAATATCCTATATACGTTCCTCTTCTCCCCCATTCGTGCTACATGTCCTGCTCACCTCATCCTCCTTGACTTGATCATTCTAATTATACTTAGAGAAGAGTACAAGTTAAGAAGCTCTACCGCCACTCGCACTTGCGTTCTTTTTGTATTATGGCGCTTAATTAAGCACAGGGACGACTTTGCCTTCCTTTAAGTTACGAAGAGATATGACGCTTCTAACGTGTGTCCCTGCGGTTTTGGGTTTGACTCTCGGCTTGGCTATCAACTATTATGAGAATTTCGCTGCTTTCATCAGTCCCTCCTAGCACCTCAAATTGTTTCACAATTTCTTTCTTATACTTAGTTTTATATTCATTATTCCCTAATCATCAGACAATTGGACACTGAATACCCTGAGCTACTGACAGTAGCGTTAAATGATAAACAAACAAACTGAAGTAAGCACAGCAGCTAGAGGTCAGTTCAGGCTAACAAATGTTGTTCAACTGTTGCAGAAGAAGGGCCTTCTCCTCACAACACACGGACTTCTGCAGCCGCGCGATGAATTCCTTCCTCTTTCTCGCAGTCTTTTGTATCCTCGTATCTCATCTTTTCTTGCCACCAGAGCCCGGATTACGGACATCTGCTCCTCCTTCCCACCTTTTTTTCTATTTTTTTTTCTTCTTTGCAGCGTCTATGGAGCAACCACACGCTATAATGGATATTCGGGGAAGTTCGGAAGCTTTCGGCCACGTGGCCTCGCGTGCCTGCCACGCGCCATGTCCCACACTATCGGCAGCTATTTGAAGTAATGTCATCAACTGTCACCTCTACCCACCCCCTCAACCACACCCCATTCAAATGAACCTTCGATAAGAGCTCGGAGTACTCTGAAGATACTAACGTTTGCGCTTTGAATACGTTCGCGGGGAGGGGCAGAACACTGTACAGGTACTACATACACATGCAGTATTATTTTATCTCAACCCAAAGTATTTTTCAAACCGGGGGTCGCGACTTCCTGTAAGGTGGCTCGCCCACTTCTTCAGAATTATCCACGGCACAGTTTTGGCAAGCCAGTAATTACGTTGCCTGTGGGTCTGTATGGGTGTGAAACTTGTTCTCTAACATTAAGGAAAGAAGATAGACTGAGGGTGTTTGAGAACAGGGTGTTGAGGAAAATATTTGGACCGAAGAGAGATGAAGTGACAGGAGGTTGGAGAAAACTGCATAATGAGGAGCTTCATAACTTCTACTCTTCTCCAAGTATAATTAGAACGATGAAGTGGAGGAGAATGAGATGGGCGCGGAATTTAGTATGAATGGGGAATGCATATAGAATATTGGCGAGAAAGCCACAAGGAAAGAGACCACTGGGAAGACCAAGACTTAGGAAAGTGGACAATATTAAAATGGATCTTAGAGAGATAGGATGGTATGCTATAGATTGGTTTGATCTGGCTCATGACAGTGACCAGTGGAAGGCTCTTGTGAACACGGTAATGAACCTTCGGGTTCCATAAAATGTTGGGAAGTTCTTGAGCTGCTGAGCGACTGGCGGCTCCTTAAGAAGGGTTAAGCTCCATGGAGCTAGTTTTCGGAAAATGTAGGTGCCATCAGCGGAACATTCCGCGAATATTTTCCGTGACTTTACAGGAGACGGACTGGACGGCCGAGATGTTGGATTTCGAGTTCCGGTGCAGGCAAGATTTGTCTCCTCCAAAGCAGTTCTGTGGCCCACCCACCGAGCCGACAGTCTCAATCCATGAACGTCGATAAACCTGGAGTTGATTCAAGCTGAACCGGGGCAGCGGGCAAGGCGGCCAAGGAATCCTGGTTCGATCCCCGGCATTGACAAGATATTATTATGTTCACAACGGCAATGCACCTCATCCATCACCGTATGAAATGGGTAAAGCGGCTGGGACGTGAAACTGACAACTCACCTCCACCTAGTGCCAATGTCAAGAATACGTGGAACTACACATCTACTCCCCCATACGTCTTAATGGCATTGTGATTAATTAATTAATTAATTACAGGGATATTTCTACCCTTCGTCTTACCTGTACAGATACATTTAATAAATTATTATAGGTATAGAGAGGCTGTAAAGCTATTTAGGTCCCTGCTGTCACCGTACAGACTGATAGGGACCTGCAAGAGTTGCAGACCTGCACTTTTCGTGACTGTGCAGGGACATTTTATAGCTTTCTGTAGGTGTACAGAGGCTGTAAAGCTATTTAGGTTCCTGCTATCACCGTACAGCCTCATAGGGACCTGCAACAGTTGCAGACCTGCACTTTTCGTGACTGTACAGGAACATTTTATAGCTTTCTGTAGGTGCAGGGAGGCTGTAAAGCTATTTAGGTTCCTGCTGTCACCGTACAGCCTCATAGGGACCTGCAACAGTTGCAGACCTGCACTTTTCGTGACTGTACAGGAACATTTTATAGCTCACTGCAGGTGCAGGGAGGCTGTAAAGCTATTTAGGTTCCTGCTGTCACCGTACAGCCTGATAGGGACCTGCAGAAATGTGCAGAACTGCACTTTTCGTGACTGTACAGGAACATTTCATAGCTTTCTGTAGATACAGAGAGGCTGTAAATATATATATACAGGTTCCTGCTGTCACGGTACAGCCTCATAGGGACCTGCAGCAGTATGCAGAACTGCACTTCTTTCTGAGCATCAGAAGGGGGTATAGAGGCTACCTTATTGTTTTAAGGGGTAGTGCATGATAAAGCTAGACAACCATTCCCTTAACACTTTGAAGTATAACGGTCACTATGCTTATTACCTGTTTTATCGTTAAGACGCATTAAAATTTTCGCGAGTTCCGTACAATTCTCACAGCAAAGGGAAGTTATATCCGGTTGGTCTTTGCCTTTGGCAAGTCATGATTCCCGTGAGGCAGGAACTCAGTTTTCAGACGTTTCTGTAGCTTCCATGAATCTAGAACTGAACTAATGTCGAAGCGACGTATGTCCGAGGATGATACAGAAAATCAAAGAGATATGGAACCTTTCAAGAAGAAGATACCTCGAAGTCAAGATGGCGAATGCTAGGCTTTAGAGTGTAAGAGGATTCACACTACATTTTCATAGCACGGGAGGCGGGAACTCTACTTTAATTGGACGAGGCATTGAATTTTCTATATATAATCAGGTTTAAATGGAACAAGAAGTTCTGGGAAGAACTAATCGTTACTTTCTTTTGATAAGACACTGACCGCGCAGAAAAAAAGAAAATATTAGGAGGGATACACAAACAGCAGAGTGATCTCGCAAGCCTCACTGATTATAGAGGGACAACATGGAAAACTGAAGACTTTGGGGTTGGATTGAGACACACACAGAGCAAAAGCGATCTCATTAGCCTTTTTTATTTTTTCAAAATAAGGATCGTGAGGTAAAAATTATACTTACGGGTTCCATATGGTACTGGTAAGCACAAGCACCACTTCCCTAAACAGCCTTAATCGATTGGTCCTCTTACTGGAAGCACGGCGTGTTTTCTGTGGGGTATGAACTGAATTGTTAAGGCCTGTGTGTGCCTATAGTAATATATTCTCTCCTTATATGTTATCCACAACTGCCTCGTGCTCATCCAAAATGTGCACATAAAAAGAAAGAGCTGTAAAAACAGACAGGTAAACTTTCTTTCAAATAAAACAACAGACAGATAAGGACTAATGTTGGCTAGAAGTCGGTTTGCATCCCTAAGGTCCTGCGACCGGCCATCTAGATCAATATTTGCCGTGGTTTTCTTCGGTCCTAGAACAAATGCAGATTTGGTACCCAAATTGCACGTTTCACTGCACGCATCACATGTAGTCCTCCCAATGGTAAGGCCAAAGTTTCGGCCCAGTGTTAGATCAAATTTCACTATAACGCAGCCCTTCCAGCCCCATAAAAGGGTTAAATCCGATCATGTGCAGTACCTCTACCAAAAGGACAAGCGGACACTACCTGGGAACCTTCATAACTGGAAATATAATCCCCCCCCCCCAATATAGTGTCCTTCCTTACCACCCCAACTTCTTTTTCTTCTTGTTCTTTCTTCATGCTTCAAAGTGTTAAAGACAGACGGACAGATGGAACTGTATTTATAGTTAATTCGGTACCATGCCATGAAGAGGTATCGGGGAGTGGAGATATAACTCCATACATTCGTAACTTTAATGTCCAGGCCGCTTTTCTCCCGTGGAAAAGTCCCCTGTACAAATTTGTTAGAATGCTGGGTGGGCCTCAGAGCCTGTCTGGACGCGTACCCATGCCAGAAATGCAACTCTTGCTCCACAGTAGTCCAGCCCGTATCCTATTGACTATACTGAGATAAGCCAACACTGAATATAGATTACAAAATAAAATAAATGTTATAATGGATCGAATTTTAAATGCTCAACTCTCATATTACACGTTAGATGCGATCCTTCTCGACATCTCTTCTTCTTGTGCTGATGTCTCCATAGAAACGTGTTGTTACCATAAACAACAGACCTACCGCCGTGAGTGGTCCTTGTGTCGGAGTGCACAGCCACGCAGGAATATCGCATCTCGATGCAACTACTTGTTCTCTTTGATTTCCGCAGAGTGGCCCCACCGGCTGGGACACTTCCTGTTCCGTAGCGGCGTCCCCCAGGAAACGGGGACACGTGCAGCACACGTGTTCTCTTCTGCAGGCGTCTTTTGTCGATGTTCTCGCAAAGTATTAGCATCGAACCCACGACCTGGGGTTTGGTTAAGGTCAAAAGTCGGACTCTTGTGAAATGGATGATCGCGGTACGTAAATATCTCAACTGGCTGTGAACATGTAAGCTTTTAAAGGAGTTCGTTGTGTATATTAGTCCTATAGTGATATGTACAGGTACCTCCAAAACGTTAATAAAGTTTACCAAACTGCATAGCGTCACATGCCACAAGATTGTAGGCGTCGTAGTCACGTAACCTTCATAAGAAATCTCTTATTTGCTTCTGGATTCAATTAGAAAATAGACGTGAGGAAGTACACGCAACAGTGTGTGGTGGTTCTGAAGGAAGAATAATTAGCACGGCCTGACCATCTGTTCTCCTTCGCAGAATTGAAGTTCTCAGAGAAGTTCACAATATCTCCAACACTGATGATATCGGTTTTTGAACAGAACAGAAGATGATGCGTCTATTATTGTTGGTATCGATTCTTGAACGGAACAGAACATGACATCTCGATTATTGTTGGTATCGATTCTTAATGTGAAGAGAGTTTGATAACTCTGTTACCCTTGATGTTGAATATTGAACTGAGCAGAAAACGAGAGGCCGATTTTGCCGGTATCGTCTCTTATAGGAGCAGAAAATGACAGAAATGAAATCGACAAGACTTGACTGAGGATGTAGACTTGTTCTTTCTTTATTTCCTTTTGTAATTATGTTCTGCTTTGCATCTCTCAGTTGGTCTAGTGGTAACACTCTAAAGCTGTACTTGGGAGGTACTCTGTTCGAATCTCGGCTGTTAACCGGCTATTCCGAGGTTTTACATTGTTTACCTAATTCCTCCAGTTGCAATGCCGACAAATTACCTCTAAAACTCATAACTGCGTAGTTCCAAATCCTTTCCAATTCATCAATTACCGTACCATTCGAGATTATGTAGTGTAGAAACCAATAGCGTCGCAAAATAAATAACAAAAACAGAATGATAGCTGTGTATGTTATAATGTAAGACTGTTTCCAATTACAGCAAAAAGGGTAAAGCCATCCCCGGCACGCGGTAGCGTAGTTGGTTGAGGCACTATGCTACAGGCCGGAAGGTCAAGGATTCAAGTCCCGATGAGGTGGATTTTATTCTAAATTTACCTAATCTTTCCAGTCACACTATGACCCTGAGGCCGATTCAACCTCTATTCAGTTATTCAGTATTGACGGGGTGGGTTTCCCCATGCACCGCGACTAATAGTCTATTGTACGTCCCCCTTTAAATTTCTACTGTCTCCATACCCTACCGGTACTGGTGCTCACTATCAGCCCTTTCTGCCAGCGAGGTTTCGGCCTTCTACTGGCAGTGGTATTTGTTAACTAGTCCCTTTCTGCCAGTGAGGTCGTCCCTCCTCTGGCAGTGGTACCTAATGCTTCCCCATCTACCGGAGGCATTGGAAACTACTTGGGCGGGAAACTTTTTGCATAATTTTGCTCAGAGGCCTCTTAGAGACATGAGGTTCTTTTACGTGCTGTAAATTTACGACACGGGACCCACGGCTTAAAGTCCCTCCTGGAGGACTTGTTCCCTGAATTTTTCCGCCCTTAAAAATTCCACGACCTCCGCCGGGTTTGAACCCGCGTACTTTGAGTCATGAGGTGGGAACGTTACCCCTAGACTACGGAGGCCGCTATTCAACCTCTAACAGAAATGAGTACCAGGAATCTTCCTGTGGGTAAAGGGCGACCGGTGCGTAAGGCTGACAAACTCACCGCCATCTGTGAGCCGATTGTCTTGAGAAAATGTGGGAGCCTCGACGTCNCTCCAGGTAGATCAGTGGCGCATCTCACTTGTGTTCCACGCTGGTTCAGACTCTACTATACATCAACGACGAAGTCCCTTTCAAAGAACAGTAATGGCCTACTATATAACAATAAGCGTCTTTGTACTATACATCTTCCTCTCTGCAACTCCCCCGTTCGCCCCACCACCAGCTCCCGACCAACTGTTCCGTTTCCGGTACCTACGTGAACAATTTACCAGGTCAGGGGTCAACCCAGCACTCTCTCTTTTACTTCCGATCCTAGCTCCCCGTCACAAGATGTTAACAACACACACATCACAATCTTCTGATGTACCCTTAACAGTTTATACTGAAAACAACGTGAGCTTTCTTCCGAGGATTAGTGTCTTCTGAGGTGTGAAACCGGTACATTTTTAGAGCATTAAATGAAAGGTAAATCTATCTCTGTAACAGGTCGTGGAGGCCACTAGGGTTGTGAGACGTCATGGATCACATATTTTCTAGACAATAGGCACACAGATGGCGGTGAAGTTGTCAACCTTACGCGCCAGCCGCAATTTACCCCTCAGGAAGATTCTTGGTACTCATTTCTGTTAGAGGCTAAGTCGACCCCAGGGCCATAGTTCGGCTGGAAGGATTAGGTCAATAGAAGAATCCAATGACCTTATCGGGAATCGAACCATGATCTTCCGGCTTGTAACATAGTGCCTCAACCAACTAAGAATAACTCTTATTCCTTGAGGATGGAGGTAATATATTCCCCCTAATACTTTATAACCGGAGAAGTTCATGGAGGTAGGCCTAGTTCCTCTGGGGCTGTAGTACCAAGAAGACACCGAGACACATCATAGACCGTAATCTTCATGGGAAAATTTTCTTTGCCCTTAATATCTGGAGAGTCACTCTTCCACTATGAAGATGGAGGTTGTTCCGAAATGTTGATAACGATTTGTCAGATTTCATCATCACCTTGAGATCCTTCATTTCGCATAAATTAATTATGTGTGTGATTCAGAAAATACTTTATAGTTTCTTCAAGCATTATAGGAACCCCACTAGAGTGTGGGCACCAGGGTTAGACTCCCTGTAGGGCCGGATTTTTCTCTTTTCCACCACGTCCCACTCATGTCCGTCTAGAGCCGAACATAAGAATGGCTGGAGCAATACGACAATTCCCTCCACACGTATTCATGGCGAAGCTCGGCAGCACATGGGCTATTGCATCCGTTTAAGTGCACAGAACTGTGAGGACATGTGTTCATGGCAGGACCTCACGGAAACAGCTAGTCGCGTGCGATGTGTCGAAGAAGTGGACTTTGGGATCGAATAAAAATCTTTTGTGTTCTAATCCTCAGGCTTATCTTCAGAACTGAAGAATGGGTCCTGTACCTGACAACAAAAGCAACTGCAGTTGTTACCTGACTACATAACATCTGGAGCGCACGCCTCTTCTGCATTGTACTACCCTACAAAGTAACATCTCCTTCAACTACTATTCAGCCCAATAGCATCAACTCACATGTCGGATTACTTCATTTGCTTGGGATTATATTGCGACGTTGCCAGAGTACAGCGTGACTGGTGAACGATGAACTGGAAAGAATTTAGCAGGACCTATCGTGATCTCGGAGTTCAAGTCCCTGTAGGGGCAAGATTTATCTCCTATTCACGTCGTCAAGATTGGTTCTGGGGCCCATCCTAGACTCCTATCCAATAGGTACCGGGAGGTAAAAAGGTCGGGGCGTGAAGCTGACCATTCCTCTTTAACCAGTATCGAGGTAAAGAATGCGTGGATCTAAACATTGACTCCCCCATACGTCTTCATGGCGTAGTGTTTAATTAGGGACTAATTTATTTGATACTTTAGTGGTCTAATTGAGACACTACCCTGGTATTTGCCTGGCGGGACTGAGGAAAACTGCGAAACACTTCACTCAAGTGGATCAGTATCCCGGTCGATACTGGCTTAATGTAATACGGACTGAGGAAAATACGAAAGCTCCTCGGAGGTTTTGAGGCCGAGATACGAACCAAGCACTTTCGGAATACAAGCCAAAGCTTAAGTAACTAAATCTATGGAGATGGCTCCTTCTCGAGAAGCCGCCAGTTGCTCAGCTACTCAAGAATTTTATAACATTTTATGGAACTCGAAGGTCTGTCAACTGTGTTCACATGTACCCTCCACTGGTCCCAGTCCTGAGCCAGATCAATCCAGTCCATGCCACCCCATCCTATCTAAGATCCATTTCAATATTATCCTCCCAGTAGCTGGTTGAGGCACTACGCTACAAGCCGGAAGATCGCGGGTTCCATTACTGATGAGTTAATTCGGTCTTTCAGTTAACCTAAACCTTCCAGCCGCATTATGGCCCTGGGGTCGACTCAGCCTCTGACAGAAATGAGTACCAGGAAGCTTCCTGGGGCTAAAGGGTGGCCGGCGCGTAAGGCTGACAACCTTACAGCCATCTGTGAGCCGACTGTCAAAATGTGGGAGCCTCGACGTCTCACAACCCTATGGACCTTCCGGCCTCTTACAGGGATAGCTTTAACTTTTTTTGTGTGTCTAGGTCTTCCTAGTGGTATCTTTCTGGCTTACCCACCAAAATCCTATATGCATACCCGTTCGTCCCCCGCGTGCCAGAGCATGCATCTGATTCCCTCTGTCACATCTCGTAATACAGTAGTTTTTTACGGTGAGGAGTTCTTAGCGCAAGGCCCAAACCTCAAGCGGGAGGACCGCCCCTTAACGGCTCTCCGCGACTGTTTATTCAGTATATTCGCAGCTACCTTATTAACTTGTTCCGTAAGAAGAAGAAGAAGAAGAAGAAGAAGAAGAATTAAGCGCAGTTTTCTTTTATTGCTAGTGGGGTGGGACCAAGTCCCTTGTACTGCGGCCACTTCTGGCCTACTGTACCAGCCCCAGATGATAGGTGAGGGTGATTGTGGAGCAATTGGTGGAAAGAAGATTGGCAGGGGAAACCGAAGTACTCGGAGAAAACCTGCCCCAGCACCACTTTGTCCACCACAAATACCACTTGACCAGACCCGGGATCGAACCCGGGCCGCCGCGGTGGGAAGCCAGCCACTAACCGCTTGAGCTATGGCGCGGCCTCAGTTGAGCCTTCAAAACAGTGAGACTTGCTTTGCTATTCACCTCTGTATTTTTGCATTGGTTGCATAGGGAAACGATAGGTGGATTTATCAAACAGATGATGCATCTCACGAGTAAGCTGCTCGTTGCGTGGGTGGGGGGAATGCTTCCTGGTGTAGATAAGATGTTCCTTGTGTCACTGCAACAGAGGAGCTCAGTGTCACGCCACAGGATGTTTCATAAAGTAGATATCATTCTTATTTGCAGTAATATTGAAATATTTCGTAATAAAGTGGGACGTAAAGACGTGTTACTACATGCAACTGGGAGGTGTTCGGAAACTGTAATTTGAAATTAATAAAGGACTTGGGTAGCTGAGATATTTTCATATTTACGTTAAGCAGATCTGGGAAGAAACCGATGAGGAGAAACCTGTTCTTCCAGCCAATGCAATATGGACCTTCTTTTCTTATTTTGAAAAAAAGAAATTTGGCTTATGCGATCTCCATGCTGTCTGTATATCCCACCATATCAATGAAACTTTGTATATGTGTATGTCATGGCACCTGAGCCCATCTCAGCCGCGTACTTCATAAATCTCTGTCATCAGTCTGTGTGTCTGTATGTGTATCCCTCCTATCGATGCTAGGCAACTGCTCGGTAAACACGTCCCTGCAAGGAATACACGTGACAATAGAAGAATTGTTGAACGCATTTTTATATTTCTCCCTGTATTCCAGCAGAAACGAAGAAATTTTGGAGGTGCCGTTTTCTGTTCAGTCCGTGTCTTATCAAAGTGAAATACCCGATTAGTTCTCCCTGAAATTCTTGTCTTCTACATTATGGATTATTTTAAAAAATATCTTAGCAATGCCTTTGTCGTTCATTCTTATCGTAATCCCCAATGGCTAGAATCCTCTCACAGTATCAATATAGTTGTTTTGTAGAGTTCTCTCAGTTCTTGGATAGTTCTGTTTCTCCTGATCCATATCGCCTTCCAGAAAACAATTTTGTCCTCTTCAGTAACGCACTGTTTCACATCTATACATTACAATTGCTCTAGCATTGTCAGGGGGCACGCGGTAGCGTAGTTGGTTGAGGCACTATGCTACAAGCCGGAAGGTCGCGGGTTGAAGTCCCGATGAGGTCATTGGATTTTCTTTCAATTTACCTAATCCTTCCAGCCGCACTATGACCTTGGGATTGGTTCAGCCTCTAACAGAAATGAGTACCAGGAATATTCTTGGAATGTTCTTGGGGGTAAAGGGCGGCCGGCGCGTAAGGCTGACAACCTTGCCGCCATCTATGAGCCAATTGTCAAGAAAATGTGGAAACCTCAACATCTCACAACCCTATGGGCTTCCACGGCCTGTTACAGGGATAGCTTTACTTTTACTTTACACACATTGTCCTGTATTTTTTAATTTCCGGTCTTGCAAACCAGCAGCATCGAAAAACTGCGGCTGTTCCGATCCTGATAAAGAAAAACTATCCCTGTAACGGGCCGTGGCTGCCCATAGGGTTGTGAGACGTAGAGGCTCCCACATGGCTCACAGAGAGCTTGACTGCTGCCAAGTTGAAACTTGTTACATTTTCCATGTCTCGCTTTTGCATTGTTCTGTACTGCGAATGAAGGGTCAGCTTGATGCCCCGGCCGTTTTATCGCCGCGGAGAGAACCACCGATGCCCATTGAGTACGAGGCTGTGAAGGAACCAGAGCTGGTCTGGACGCTGTGCAGGAGAGAATATCTGTTTCCCCCTATCGGGCATCGAACCCGGGTTCTTCTGTCGTCCAGCCGATGATGTGGTCAGTATAGTGACTGAGATGTGCCTCCTCGGAAGGACTGGAAGGTTACGGTAGCTACCTTACAGCTCACCCTGCATGTGAGACGGAAGCTCATGAAGATAATCAAACTCATGGGAAGGAAACATAAAAAAAAAACGGGGAAATTCTGTATCAATGGCGCGCCTGTGTGTGATTGCCGCCTCACGGTAAACAGCGCACGAGTTCAGGATCATCCCGCTGCGACACCGAGCAGGTTAGTGTAACGGTAACGTTCTGGACTCGTGTTCGAGATTCGCTCACTTCGATTCCCGGCCAGGGCAAAAGTCATCCTGAGGTTCATCATGTCTTTTCTGAGTCACTTCAGGCTAATGGTACTGTCCTATCCAAATTCTTTACAATACATCAGCCAATCTACCAGTCGACACTGTGTATTCAGATATACTGAAAATGTCCTATAATAAGCCACACAAATCATGAAAACGACTGAATAACATTCAGAAATTTATTTATTTAGGGGGCCGCGTGCGGTAGCATAGTTAGTTGAGGTGCTGTGCTACATAACTGAAGGTCGCGTCTTCAATTCCCGATGAGCGCATTGTAATTCTTTCAATTGAACTAATCCATCCAGCCGCACTATGGCTCTGTGGTCGACTCAGCCTATAACAGAAATGAGTACTGAGAATCATCACGGGGGGTACAGGGCCTGAGTCGAAATAGATCAGTCTGCATAGCGACTGGCTACGAGCTGGACGACCGAGAGGTCGGAGTTCCAGTCACAATAGGGTCAAGAAATTTCTTTTTTCTACTTCGTCCAGACCGGTACTGGTGCCCACACAGCATCCTGTCGAATGGGTACTAGGGGCTGTTTTACCCGGGGATAAAGCAGCCGGGGTGTGAAGCTGACCGCTCACCTTAAACTAGTATCAAGGTCAAGAAAATGTCGATCTATACATCTACTCCCCCATACGTCTTCATGGCTTATTGCTTAATTAGTTAAGCACAGAGATAACTTAATCACACAGCTTATTTAATGCCAATGTGTGATCTATTTCTATATGAAATTTTAAATAAATTTCATTGCTTCAATCGTTTTCAACATGAAACCTATATAACATTTTCGCAAGGCCGCCATGTTATCTTACAGAAGACTGCATTAAGAAGAGATATATTAAAAGGTCTCGTGGAGGTGAAACGAAGGTTACGTTTAGTTTCTTCTGGTATGTGACACAGTTTAGTTCATTTCGGAGGAAACTGCTCCTTCAACAACTGCCACAATACACGGTGTCCTGTTTAAGAAGACAGTAACCTTGCTACAACGGAAATTGTATATTTTCTACGATGTGTGAAATATACGTCATTTAAAGACCCTGAAGTTTGTGTTTGGCCCACGTTCCATTCGTATTGTGACGTGTTGCGCTATGGAGGACACCCCCTCCCTTCCCAGCGGTGACGTGGCGGCATCGGAGCGCTGTCGTTACTACAGTAACAGGCAAGTAAACACTCCTTCCCCTACCCCGAAAGAGGTGACCTAACACTTTCGGAGCGTTACCGTTGCCACGGTAATAGGCCAGTCAACACCGCGCCCCTCCCGTGGCGACGTGACTAAGGGATGCCGCGGTTACTGCACAGCAGGAAACAACTCTAGACAGTGAAGAAAGCAGTCTTCTGGGATTTGGCACCGTGTATATGTGGTGTTAACCGACGTTTCGGAGGAACGTATCGCCTCCATCTTCAGGGTAGAAGAAAAAATATAAGAAATCTGCAAGCGAAGAGACCGTGAGATTGCAGATTTCTTATATTTTTTCTTGTACCCTGAAGATGGAGGCGATACGTTCCTCCGAAACGTCGGTTAACACCACATATACACGGTGCCAAATCACAGAAGACTGCTTTCTTCATAGTCACCGCCGTGAAAGCCTCAAATCTTACATCTCTAGACAGTGCTGCCCAGTAACACCGATAAACACGGGACTAGGCAACAAGGAAGCAAGGCGTTCTCCCGTTGTCCGGCTGAGGTTTTATAAGAGAACTACACTGCCTACGAAGCCAGTTTGAATCTAGCAGCCGTCGCGGAAAGAAGAACCGGACACGTGTATGATAATCAGTGATAGTTTGTGATAACTGAGAAGGTATTGGGAGTGAGCAATTAAGTTGCACTTGTATAACTCCCGCGTTATAAATACGTATAGACTACTGAAGATAGAGTGAATAGAATATGCATAGGGTTTCTAAACTGTGGAAACCCGCAAGAGTGTTGTAATTAATTGTAGCCAAGACTTCTAGGTTGTTAAATAAACCAATTAACAATCCGAACGGGGTCTTCAGTGGCAAAACACGTTACAGTATTATTAATAATTGTAGGAAATGTGACGTTACGTGATTTGAGTGGTCTCTAGTATCACAACATTCATACCGATTTCGTGAAAAATGGTCAGAGGTTTCGGTAGTTTACGAGTAAATCGAGGCGATAGCCACAAACACAGAGAGTACGGTGATCTCATGAACCTATATTCATTCTTGAGGAAGGAAGGATAAGATATATACTCGTACAGACATTACTTACTTGTGGAGCTGAGCCCTTCTTGAGGAGCCGCCAAATCTGCAGCTGCTCAAGAATTTCCCAGTATTTTATGGAACCCGAACTTTCATTACCGTGTTCACAAGAGCCCTCCACTGGTCCATATCCTGAGCCAGATCAATCCAATTCATATCATCCCATCCTATCTCTCTAAGATCCATTTTATTATTGTCCACCCACCTACTCTTTGGTCTTTCCAGTAGTCTCTTTCCTTCTGGCTTTCCGACCAATATCCTATATGCATTCCTCTTCACCCCATTCGTGGTACAAGTAACCCATACAGACATACCTCGTCTTGTTGCGCTTCGCAGGTATTGTCGTTTTTTCTTTGTGGTAACCCTGTGTCAAGCAAGTCTATCGACGCCATTTCTGTCACAGCGTGTGCTCACTTCGCGTCTCTGTGTCACATTTTGACAGTTCTCACAATATTTCAAATCTTTTGAGTATTGTTATACCTGTTATGGTGATGTGTGCTCAGTGATCTTTGATCTTACTATTGTAATTATTTTGGGCTGCCAATGAAAGGAAGGGCCACACGCTTCTCAGTTTAAATCAAAAGCTAGAAATGATTAAGTTCAGTGAGGAAGGCATGTCGAAAGCCGAGATAGGCCGAAAGCTAGGGCTTCTGATAAAGCAACGGTAGGGTTTGAAAGGATTGGCTCCAGTTTTGAAATAAATTCTATTATGGGTAGGATGCTGTCAAACAACATCGCATGCTACAGAGAAATCTGTCGTGAAGGGAAGAGTCAATCGATCCAGCAAACTCCCTGTTGTCTTATGTTAAGAAATTTTCACAGACACCGCAACCTTCAGCAAGCACCACCCTGATCAGTCAGCAGCCATCAGCATCAAGGCAAGACCCTCCATCAGCAAGAATATGCGGCTCACCGAAAGCTCAAATGATGATTAGCAATTTTAGCAATTAAGTATTTTTAATTAAATGTTTGTACTTGGTGTTTCTTACACAGTCTTACAGTGAATTCAGTCCTGGAGGAATACGTATGCTGCCGCAAGCAGTAAGCAAAAGAAAATTTTCTTGGCTTACATTTCAGTACTGAGGATGGAGGTAATACGTTCTTCCGAAATGCTGAACTAGTGAGGACTACATGGCGCCATATCCCAGTGCTCTTCCTAGTCACCGTTGTGAGAACCTTGACTTCGACAGCATATCTCACTGACTTCTCTAAAGACCTTGTCACAGAAAGTTACTCGGTTATCTCGGACACAATGTATCTTGGTTCTAAATTTCGTGGAAAAAGCACAAAAATAAACAATTGCTCCAATCACGTTCAAACCTGTCTTTCTCAGAAAAGGCGCAGGAGGTTGAAAACATAAAATACAATCTGAGCTCACTGTCTGTCAGATCTGTTCCACAGAATTAAGCGCCTGAGAGAGGAGTCGCTATTTATGCGCCTATAAAATTTTGGTTTGAAATCCTCAAGCAAATAGTTCACTTGGAAGATGTCAAAGTAAAGGGTCACCCTTGTGACAGACCTTGGAGGCCGATAGGTTTCTGAGACAGTGAGGCTCCCACATTTTTTTTTAAACAATCGGCTCAGAGATGGCGGTGAGGTTGTCAGCTTTACACGCCGGCCGGCCGCCCTTTACCCCCAGGAAGATTTCTGGTACACATTTCTGTTAGAGGCTGAATCGACACCAGTCTCGAAGGATTAAGTCAATTGAAAAGTCCTATGACCTCGTCAGGAATTGAACCCCTGACATTCCGGCTTGTAGGATAGTGCCTCAACCAAAGTACGCTATCATTCCAGCCACACTATGGCCCGGGGTCAGCTCAGCCTTTCACAGAAATGAGTACCAGACATTTTCCTGGGGATGAAGGGCGGCCGGCCTGCGCGTATGGCTGACAACCTCACCGACATCTCTGAGTCGATTTTTGAAGAAATTTGAGAGTCTCGACTTAGAAGACGCAGGAGCATATAATCGAACAATATCGAAATGTGTATAAATACACGTATGTATGTATGAACAAGAAAGGAAGAGCCGTAGGGCTGGCCGTGTGAATCACGAGCAGTGGTTGTGATGTTTGTTACACATTTTTACTAATGTGACACCTGGAATCATGACCTAGGATTAGGCGTCCTTAGCGTCTGCATGACGTCACAGATGACGTGTATTTAGTATTACGTCAAAACCAAACACATCACCCCCGACCCTTTTATATTAATGATAAAGTGTATTTGTGTTCTTATATTTGGGGGAGGGGGGTGTTTGTGGGTGCCAGTGACGTAGTGGTTCCTAGTGCAAGTGAAGTGCATATTGCAGCCGGCCTTGCCCCTCCTCCTTCCCTATTTCTGACCCTCTGCCATCTGTCCCCTCGATAATGCAGCTGGTCTTCTAGATGTTATAAGTATCGGTCTGCGTTTAGCACCGCAGTTCAGTTGCAGGCTAGACGCCTCAGAGGAAACATAACCATAGGTTTAGCTGTTCCCGTTTCCGAGTAGTGTGCTGCCATCTGGCGGTTGCTACAGAAGTAACAGTGCAGTCGAAAAGTGGCGTTGTCAGGGATTTGCCGCCAGATAGTGCTGGTGTTAGGAGAGCGTTTTGTGTTGGTGGCACTGTGGACGCCAAAGAGACGACTTGGTGTAGTCTGCTGGTATCTCGTGTGTGGTGAAGTTGTTTGTGAGAGCAGCGGCTGTGAGCGGCGAGTTCTGATATTTTTTTAAGAGAAGCACGCACGCGAGACAATAGCTGTCGGAATGTACAGTGATTATGCTTTGGATAATCATCACCTGGGATTACTTGTCTAGTTATTAAGATTCGTATTAATTGTTTGGAATCGCGTGATTCGTTTACTTTTTTCACACTGTATGTTCGGCGAACAAAATGAAACGAGGGTTATTAATTTTCTTCCGGGATTTCATGTTGGAAAGAGAATTATAAGTGTGTGGAATATGGGATAACAGTTTCAGTCAAGTACGTATTATTATTATTATTCTATTAACATCGGTTTGTGTGTTATTTATATGTCTCCGTTACCCTTTGGATTGTGTGTTTTCAGTGTTTTTGACGTGTTGTGATCATTTTGTGTTTTCCATCATTCTTTAGTATTCAAAAGAGAAATTAGAAGTGTGATGATTATAAAAGGCCTGTTGGCATATTCCGGAAGTGTAGTTGTGTTTGTGTGAGGACGGTATTGGAACCCTGATTGGAGTTGGGTCATGGGGGACCCTGTTTTCAGGTTCGCCCTGAGGTAGTAGCCCTATTGCTCGCATCTTCGCCTCCGAAGGTTGCTGCTTGCCCAAGCAGGCGGCCCTGGAGAGGCGGCTGTACAATACAACGCGACGGCCAGCAACAATCGGAACAACAATCAGTCATGAGGTGGATACTACAAACCCGCATTCAGGGCGCCGTTGTTATGATCATCATCGTCGCTTTGAATCAGGTAAGGGATTTGTGTAACACTGAATTTTAAGTCGAAACTAAAGAATTAACCAAAGAAAACATACCATAAACAATAAGAATCTGTTAAAAAAAGGACATAGCCCATATGATAGCCGTTCTGTTTTCGTATCCCGAATAACGAAGTACCCACATTATTGCCCCATTTGAAATTGATGACAGAAAATTACGTTATCGACATTGTGCCATTTTTAATGTCATTTCACCTAATAGAAATATGTTGAGGTTAAATTTGGTAGATTCTAAACGGTTCTGACAAAGGTATGTAACACTCAGGATTACTGGGTTTTTGGACTTCGTCCATCATCCAGTATTCTAAAAAAGATAATGTTTCGGAAATATGATATTTTTGCGTCCTCAGGTGAGGGGGGGGGGCGGCAAGACACCCACCCTGTTGGGGAATACCGGACCAGTAATTCTGAGGTTAGATTTGTTTGTTCACTTGTTGGGGTTGTTGAATTAATGCAATACTGACAGTAGAGAAACATAACCTACTAAAGCTTCAGTTTAAATAATTAATTTCTTTGTATTTTACAACCATGTAACGTATTGTCTGCTTCATTACATTATTTTTTAAAAGATTTTGATGAATATCGTTCGAAAATTACGAACGCAATTTTAGTTCTTGTGTATGAAACTTACAACAATGCACTGCTCTTGTTATATTTGAAGCTAAACCACACGTTTTTATTGGAAACTATAGTCCTTCTGGCGACTCGTATTAGTAGTTGCTAGAACATGTAAGCTATTTATTTACGGTGTAGTAAAACAAACAAGGCCGTGAAGCGGTTTATGAAAGAGCACATTATACACCAACCGTTCTTATCACGTGTAGACGTAGTGGAATGTTATAGCTGAGAAGCATGCTTTGTATTGTGACATTATGTTAATGTTGTATGTCATGTTAGCTGAATATCTTAACAATGCATAGTACTGACCACTACAAGGTAACGGAAGTTGGTTCATTCATTCATCCGTCCATTCATTCATTATTATTATTATTATAACAGAAGCAAAAAGAAAACATTAGGCTACCTTCTTGCCCGGCGTATCAACCTAGCCCCATTGCGTGTTAGTGGCTTGTCCCAGTGTATGTGACAGTTCATTTATTTAACGTTTCCGTTATTTTGGAATCATTTTAGTTCTTAAGTGAATGCAGACATGTAACGAAGTACATACCGTTTGCCTACAAGTCGAGAACAACATAAATTTCATAAGCAGTTGAACTAGGTAAATTTGTGTTGTTACTGCGATAAACCGAATTTGTATCAAAACTCTCTACTGGAGGTAAGAGCCCCGGTAGAGTGAAGAATTTTCTCCTCGTTGTTCAGACCTCCCCTGGGGCCTACACAGCCTCCTATCCAATGGGTACCGGGTGCTCTTTCCCAGGGAGTAAAACGGTCTGTGCTTGAAGCTGACAACTAACCAGTGCAGAGGCCAAGGAAACGTGGATCTGTACATCCGCACCCCCATACGCCTTCATGACGTAATGCTTAATTAAGCACAGGGACGACTTGTGCCTTTACCTTTGTATTGCCAGTCAAAATTCGGAGCTCGACCATTTGTCAGAATGTTCCAGCGTTTGAAAAAAAAAGTTTATGTTCGACTAGTTAGGTGTTTTTATTTAATAACAAAATTCTACTGAATGAGATAATAGAATGCAGTTTACTTAATTCGCTTTGTGTTGTGCGAAAAGAGGCTTGGCGTCTCAGACTTCTCTTAGTAGAAACTAAGTTCTCTTTATGCTTTAGTAAGAAGTTTTAGTTTTAGCTAGAGAGGAAACGAAGACCAGTTTTTGTTCTTACGCATCCTGTGAGCTGTTTTCGGATTCTTAACCGTCTCCTTCTGTCTGTCATGCCTCGCTGTTATCATTAAAGCAACAATCGCCATTCGCCAGTGTGTGCATGATACATGAGAGCATCTGTTAACAAAATTTCCTTCTGTTGCAAATTGACCTGTCGTCAGGAAGTTTCTGCGTCATATTAACCGAAGTAAGGTCGGTCCACAGTCCGTACCCGATGACGACGTCAAATCTAACCGTAAGAATGTTGCGATATTCTTATGTTTTTTGTTCTGCCCTCCCATATTACCCAATGGCGTTCGTAAAAGTTCCGGAGGTCAGTTTTATGTACATACAAACCATTTATTATTTTATAAATGTAACTTCATCCGTTATCTGAAACGTTTCAAACGTGTGGCCAACACACGCCCAACAAGTTTTAAAATGAGCGTAGCTTATCTGACGATACTGTATCTGCCCCTGAGGTTATGTAACTAATGCGTTTATGCTACAGTGTTACGAACTTCCGTGACAAATTCTTGGATGCCTTTACGTGGCAGTAGCCTGTACGAATTTAAAACATCGAAGAGTATGGTTCGACCGGCAAGACTTGCGGTTTGTATTCCAGCGGGGTCACGGTTCGAACCCCTGCAAGGACACCGATTATTCTGAGTGGGTGGTTTTCGGAGTCTTACACAGTTCCATCTGCCAAATTTCGGCGTATAAGCTTAAAGTGGGCCACGGCGTATTCATCCCACAAGCTGTACAGCTCAGTGTTTAGTGCCATCCAGGTATATAGCGTCCTATAATTGCAGTTACTGACCACGTCGTTAAGTAAATAATATTATGGCGTGCCGCCCGAAAGCCGGAATGGTTGAGATCAGAGTTGATTTCCTAGGCAAACCAGCGTTCCCGCTGCAACGCCTTGGAATTCGAACGCTAGGAAACCTAAGCAACAAATTGTTCGAGGCAATATTATACAATATAATGAATTGAAACAAGTCAGAATAACACGTGTGTTATCATTTGCGAACTAACAGTGTATTTATAGTGACCCGTGACACATACCAGTGACTAGAGTACCATTTAACTTAATTTTGCTCCTGTTTTCATGAATATTTTGCCGGCTTGAAAAGAAATTTAACTTGACGTTCAGCAAGAAGATGTTTGTCATTCATCCAGAGTCGTCTTTCAGAATTATGATTTACACAGCGTATAACCTCAGATGTTTGATACAATGCTGTTAAATAACCCACGACGTAACAATACCCACCGAACGCCGTGGTCGGGTGGTTTGTATCGTATTGGACTAAAAGTAAGTAAAGAAAGCTATCCCTGTACCAGGCCGTGAAGGCCCATAGGGCTGTGAGACGTTGAGGGTCCCACATTACCTAGACAGTCGGCTCAAAGATGGCGGTAAGGTTGTCAGCCTTACGCGCTGGCCGCGCTATACTCACCAGGAAAATTATTTAATTAATTCCTGGTACTCATTTCTGTTAAAGAGGCTGAGTCGACCCCATGGTCATAGTGCGGCGGGAAGGATTAGGTCAATTGAAAAAAATCCAATGTCCTCATCGGGACTTGAACCCGCGACCTTCCGGCTTGTAGCATAGTGCCCCCTGTCGTATTGGAGAGGCCCGCAAATCATGGCCTGCAGACAGATTTTTCGTGGTGCTCTTCATTTTCAGAAAGCAGACACCGTTATTACCCAAAATTAGGTCACGACCACTTCCCGTCTGATCCCGTCCAGTTTATTATTATTCTAATTACTATAAGTATTGATTAATGACCATGAAAAGAAGTGTAACACTTTTAACCAGAAATCTGATCATTGAGGACGTCAGCTCGTGGTGCAGTTGTATAAATGGTTACGCACGCTCGTTTACCAGTCGATTAATCTTGTTGTGTTTGTCCTGTTGCTGCGGTTTATAATAGCGTGTGTTGGGTTCGTGTTGCTGCGTGGACAATGCTGTCTGCCTCTACGTGATGTCTAGCCCGGCCCTGTAGCGCTGGGACACCGGCATTCATTTCAGAACTGTAGACAGTAGATGCCATTGTTATAGTACACACAACACGTTGTTTCATCTACTGACATTTTTGTCAAGTCTTGGAATGTTTGTACGCGTACAGTTAATATTGAAAGCTTTGCATACATATTTAAGTTCGGTGTTTGTTCCTCAGTTTTACACGTTATATTACACAGTGATTGACTGTGATTGATGAATCATTTAAAACACTGTGTTTTCTGCTTGTACCGCCCGTTTTAACGTTTTCCAAATCCGGCGTGTTTGAGTCCTTAGTAAAAGAGCATTAACGAAATCGTCTTCATAATGATGATGTCTTGTGTTCATGTGAGGTAGGAAGTGAAGATTTAAATGTTATTCGCTTGGGCTTGATTCACTGTAGCCTCTTTTAACGCCCTTTTTTCAATTATTTTCGAAACTGAAAGGAAAACGACAGACCGCATTCGTGATAGCCAGTGCCTGATTCATGTAAGAGGCCATCCGAATATGAAACATTTCGTTTCGCGTGTTTATAAAGTTTAAAACCTGTGTAATGAAATTCTTGCTTGATAATGTTTTATGATGGACACTGAAATTTTACGTAATTTAAAATATGCTGCGAGGCATTTACCAGAAATCGGAACCATATCTAGAGTGTGTTATGTTAGAGATAGGATAGGGTGCTATGGACTGGATTGATCTGGCTCAGGATAAGGACCAGTGGAGGGCTCTTGTGAACACGGTAATGAACCTTCGGGTTCCGTAAAATGTTTGGATAGTGACTGGTGCTGAGGGTATTTGAGAACGATGTGTTGAGGAGAATATTTGGACCGAAGAGAGCTGAAGTGACAGGCGGTTGGAGAAACCTGCATAATGAGGAGCTTCATAACTTGTACTCTTCTCCAAGTATAATTAGAATGATCAAGTCAAGGAGGATGAGGTGGGCAGGACATGTAGCACGAATGGGGGAGATGAGGAATGCGTATAGAATATTGGTGGGAAAGCCAGAAGGAAAGAGACCACCGGGAAGACCAAGGCTTAGGTGGGTGGACAATATTAAAATGGATCTTAGAGAGATAGGATGGGATGATATGGATTGGATTGATCTGGTTCAGGACAGGAACCGTTGGAAGGCTCTTGTGAACACGGTAATGAACCTTAGAGTTCCATAAATTGGTGGCTGCTCAAGAAAGGCTCAGCTCCATGAAGTTAATGTTTCATGAGGGGTGGGGGGTATTTTACGACGCTGTTGGTAGCTAGACGACATGGCGTCGAATGGAAGATGTCATATAAATTGTAAGGTAGCAATCTTCGCATGGATGAGGTATTGTCCTAGCGTTTTACTTGGAGATGAGTTGAACCAAGGAAAACCTGAGACCGGATAACCGGTGCAACTGCTACGGCAACCCGTGTGTTATCTGTTATGTACTTTTAACTGCATAAACCTTTTCATTCGTGGATGAATGCTAAAGTGTAACGGATATACCCAATTTTTATGCATATAAGGACCCAACATGAAGCACAAACTAGCCTCCTCATTTCGAATCTTGGCCAGTACACCGATTATTCTGATAGACGATTTTCTTCAGTTTTCCTGGCTCCTTCCAGACAAATGCTGTAATACTGAAACTTGGACACAACCTCTTCCTTCCACATCCCTTTTTATTCACTTTCCCATGACGACGTAACGGTTCGACGCCATCTAGTATGATACAGACAACTGATATCTTCCTTGGCATATTCTTCGACCCTGAAGATGGAGGCGATATGTTCCTCCGAAATGTCGGTTGATTTTAAACGGACTAAACGGCGTTTTGTCACACAAATATTATCGTAAAAGCACATGAACACAGTGCGATGTATATGAAATCAGACTTGTAACGAACTCCACGGAGCAAAGTCGCTCTTTAGAAAGCAGTAGTCTTACAGCTAATAAATGTCCCGCCTTTTATGGAACCGGAAGGCCCATTGTAGTGTCCTTAAACGTCCATAAAACTTTGTTCCAAACTGATTTCTCTCTATTTAATGAAATACGGATGGCCATTGTTATAAAAACGTGGTGTTATGTGTAGAGCTTGTCAGTTTTCAAACAGTGGTTTTAATTTGCAATAAACGAACACGGAGGCCATTGTCGTATGCAAAATTTCGAAGAAAAATGTTTTACTCTGCAATAAAGCCACTTTCCGTTCTTGTCTGCATTCTTTTTACAGTATTATTACGTCACAGCTGACTTCAAAATTACGGGGTATTAAAATTCTTAAGTTGTTTATCAAACCTGCCAAATGCTGTCACCGTGGGTTTAAACATGATTTTACCATTTAAGCAAAGATAATGGTATAGAAAACCGGCTTGTGAAAAAATAATATAAGAACAGTCGTATAAAACCACGCATTGTGATAGGTTAGTAACCTCCCAGATTAGGTCATCATTTGTTTCTGTTTTGGGTCTCATACAGTACGACTGACCTAGTAGTCACTGGTTCAGATCCACATATGGACATGACCACCTTCTCCTGCCTGTAATTTATCATACAGCTACAGTGGTTAGATCTCTCACATTGGTATTTAATGTAAACAATCAAAACGGCATCCTTTGAAATTATCTCGACCAACGTAGCAATGTGTATATATGTAGGGTCAGTAACCCTTTAACTCGCAGTGGTTACTATATGTACCATTCGCTACAACATTCAGAAACTCTGCATTCTGCCCACACAGTGTATTTATGTGTTCCATATGGTTCTCACAGCAAAAAGTGTCTGTTTACCCGAACAGCATTAACCGATTAGGCTTTGTAGCGGAGACGTAATGTGTTTCCTGTGAGGTACGAACTGAATTCTTATGTATTATTTAGAAGAAACTGTGCAGGGAGAAGCCAGACATGGGAAATATAAGAGGCTTAAACTTGGCGGCGGTCAAGCCTACGGCCGTTCAAGTGTCTGCCGTTTCGGAGTGTTAAATAAATTGATGCATAGGCTGCTGCACATTCCTGCACTGACAGATGTCCCTCTACATATTAGAATTTAATTTTAGTGTATACTGGTGAAGAGTGTAAAAGAAAAATGTATATATCACGTATTTACTCCTGTTAGAATAATGTAACCTCAGGTGGAATAAGGTGTAGGAAGTGAACACCAATTCAAAAAAAGACCAACCCTCTTCCCCCCACCTTTATCATTAAGGAGGACCAACGAAGAGGGGGTAATAAACAAGGGTCTAGGCAAGGGGTCTCAGCGGGGCCCGATGCCAGGAGTGACTGTGCCGGCTGATTGCCGGCAGTAAGCGTCTGCTCATCTCTGCTTTGTCAGTCTTTAAATAGTTAAATTCAGTAGGTGAAAAATGTGCTGCACAAGGACACTGCTTCAGATATTGCTGTTATGCAAAACGACGTAGTCAGGTGTTATCCGTTTAAAGCACAGTGGTCATTATATGTACCACCGGCTTTAACATACTAAAACTCTATATTTTGCCAACAGAGAGCGCATTTGTGCGTTTCGTACGCTTTACAAAATACGTGGATGAATTTAAAGCTTCAGAGGGTCAAGTTAACAATTCATTTACAAGATGCCTGGGCCATTTGGGGTATTAATGATATTAAGTGAGGAGTTTAAGGTACCAGGCTGTGTTAAAAGATCCTGTTTTCATAATATGTGCTGGGGTTGTGAACTTGTGTTCCATAAAACTGAAATTTCTTAACCGGTGAATAATTAGATTGGCAGCCTCTGTACTCTCTGCCTCTCCAGAATCTCTGGTATAGAGTTCTGTTAATTCAACATCTCTATGTATACAAAACATTGACGCGAAACTCCGGTAGTTTTCGAAGATATTCACGTTACGGAATTCGATTAGTCGCTGGCTTCCCACCGCGGCGACCCGGGTTCGATCCCGGGTCTGGTCAAGTGGGATTTGTGGTGGAGAAAGTGGCTCTGGGGCAGGTTTTCTCCGAGTACTTTGGTTTCCCCTGCCAATCTTCAGTCCACCAACTGCTCCACAACCACCCTCACCTATCATCTGGGGCTGGTACAATAGGCCAGAAGTGGCCGCAGTACAAGGGACTTAGTCCCACCCCACTAGCAATAAAAAAATAATACGGAATTCATTCGTCCTGCCCGCTACGTATATTTACGTTTTTCGGCTTATCAGTTCCGTTTGCCTTTGCAGTGGATAAGGCGAGGAAATGCGTTTCCCACACTGTGCAGCGTATGGCATTCCTATGTATGAGTATACCGCATTGACCTTGATTATAATTTTTTGGAAATAGAAATTCCGTGTTGCTATGATAATCACATTGTAACCACTAATTTAGTCTTTCGTGTTAGTTCTTTGTTTTATTCTGCTCTTGGGTTTTTGCCCGGTGTGAATGTGGACAGTGTTGCTGGCGTTTCGAGGGCACATGCTGTCTCTGTCGTCAGGTAAGAAGGCAATAATTGTACGTGTATTTATAGAATTTTGGTTGCGGGGAAAGGATAGTGTCTGGTGTCAAACTCGGGCCGACGGGGTACAAGGAAATGTCATATCTCTTCACCCTCCGTTGCCCCTGTTTGCCCTTTACGGCACACTAGCCCCAGCCCTACCTTCATGCCCATTTTGAAACAAAATCTTATATATAGAAAAACACTCACCCACCCTACTCGTTTCAAAGCTGAAAACGGAAGCAACATGTTCCTCCGAAACGTCGGTAACGCACTCTAAATGCACACAGTGCAAAGACCTAACCATCACACCACACGAAGGCTCAAATTATTTATTCACGTGTGTTCTCAAATGTTAACGATGTTAGCAAATGTTTCGGATAGAAGATTTTTGAGTTTATCGTTTGTACAATGTTTTGAAACGTAAAAAAAAGTAACGTTCCTGTTCATAACCAATTGAGCATTACGCCATGAAGACGAAAGGGGAGAGTGGATGTATAGACCCACGAATTTGGAAAAAGTAAAATTGTTCCTGTGTGTAACTAATAGAGCATTACGCCATGAGGACTTATGGGGCAGTGGGTGTATAGATCCACGTATTCTTAACCTCGGCACTAGTTAGAGCTAGTCACCTTCACGCCCCGGCTTCTTTACCTTCGGTACCCATTGTATAGGAAGCTGGTTGGGCCCAACAGCCTGTCTGATTTAAAGAAAATGGTAGTTTAATTTAAAGTATGTGTCAAGTAGATTCACCCCATAAAGTAAGGTAAAGGTATCCCTGTAACAGGCCGTGGAGGCCCATAGGGTTTTGAGATGTTGAGGTTCCCACATTTTCTGGGAAATCGGCTCATAGATGGCTGTAAGTCAGCCTTACGCGCCGGCCGCCCTTCACCCCCAAGAATATTCCTGGTACTCATCTCTCTTAGAGGCTGAGTCGACCCCAGGGACATAGTGCGGCCGGAAGGATTAGGTAAATTGAAAAAAAGCCAATGACCTCATCGGGTCTTGAACCCGCGACCTTCCTGCTTGTAGCAAGGTGCCTCAAACAACTACGCGACCGCGTACCCCAGATTCACCCCATAGTGTTTATAATGTAGAATTTCCAGTACTAAATTTTATGGAAGTAATATGAGAGCAGAAATCTTTTATTTCATGTATTTCGTACATAGAACTCGTGAGAATCACTCAGGGAGTGTACTGTATCTTAATTTGAAGTCACCGAGAACCAGCACTTGGCGATTATTTATTTATTTTCGAGGAAATTTAAATAAAGAAACTCATGCAATTGGTAGCTTCAGGATTCTCGTTCAAGTGTGTGTTTACATGATGTCATTTCCATTCTACGCCGTTATGCTTTACTTGAGCAGTAGAAATTATGTTGGCAGCTGGAACCGCCGCGCACCCGTATGTATTTTTTTTTAATTTACCGTAAGATACCCACCCCTTTAAACACACGTGCGACTGCAGTAGACTGAACCTTCATGATTACAAGCAAAAAATACGAATATGACCTGCCTTAACGCTACGTAAAGGACGCGGTCAGAGATTCTACAAAATTTCTTTATTTAGATGTTTAAACATAAATTTGAAAGAATAATTTGACTTTATCTTAAAAAAAAAATACAAATTTCCGAACTGCTTCTCAAATGTATGACATTGTGTTTCATTAAATTTATTTAAAAGAGTTCTTATGCGCCGAAAATAATATGTGGACGCGGAAACATTGATTTGGCCATAACGGTTATCATTTCTTTTTATAAATTAGTTGTTCTTACGTTGGGACATTTAAGTTAATATTGACGCAGTAACATCGTGTTAGAATTTTGTAAACGTTAGCTTTGTAATACACGTAATATTATTAGGTGCTGTAGTTATTTATACATATTTTTTTCTGTATGGCTCTACAGCCATTTGGATCTTGGCCGCTTTTTCAGTTTCTTAATCCTATACGCAGTCTGTAGGAGTCCTTGGACTGTGGATCAACCCGTCGCATGGCCGCTCCATACACATAAAACAACACAAACACAAAGTAAACACACACACACCCATGCCTCGAGTGGGATTCGAACCCACGACGTCAATTTTCGAGCTGGCGAAGATCGATCATACGTTAGACCAGGCCGCGCCATAGCTCAAGCGGTTAGTCGCTGGCTTGCCATCGCTGCGGCCCGGGTTCGATCCCGGGTCCGGGTCTGGTCAAGTGGGATTTGTGGTGGACAAAGTGGCGCTGGGGCAGGTTTTCTCCGAGTACATCGGTTTCCTCTGCCAATCTGCATTCCGCCAATTGCTCCACAATCACCCCCACCTATCATCTGGGACTGGTACAATAGGCCAGAAATGGCCGCAGTACAAGGGACTTAGTCCTATCCCACTAGCAATTAAAAAATGCCCTAGACCACGCGTCCACTATGATCGGTGGCATTTGTACATACGTAAATCTAATTATACTGCCACATGTATGAATGTGACTATAGACGGGGTTTGGATTGGTAATTGGATTTATTGAACACTTACAGATCGTAACTACAAGTTAATTGTAGCGCTATCACAAATTCACACACTCACCAAGTGTTATCAGTCTTCTGAATCTTCACCGGTCTTCGCCTGGTAACGGCTTCAACTCTGTAGATCTGTGTTCCCTTCCTATCCGGCCGCTTCCAAGTTAGTCCATTGGTGCGCGTAACTGGCGTTGTTTACAAGGTCATTGCTTAGCAACGGGTCTACAGGCTAACATTGCGTTACAATTAGCCATCGAGCAAGTTAGCTGAGGCGGTAAACGGACCTGACTTGTATTCTGGAGGTATGCAACATGAACTACCCCGAGCGAAGTTGCATGCGAAGCTGACCACTCACCTTTATCGATTGCTGAGGTCAAGAATGGTCTAGCTGTACCTCCACTCCCCCATTACATCTTTATGGCATGATAATTAATAAGCACATGACAACATGACCCGTATAGTTTTATCATCATCATTCGAAGTGCTAACCCGTAATTGGCTTCATAGTTGTTAATAAGTGACTTGAAGTATGTGGAAGTTGCATAATGAGGTTCGTAATTGTATTATTGTAATTGAATTATCACGTTAGGGAGGATGGCATGGATAGGGCATTTAGTACGCAAGGGGAGAAGTGCATTGCATACAAAGTTTTGGTCGGTAAGCCGTATGCAAAGAGAGAACTTGAAAGACGTAGGCGATGGTGGCAGGATAATATTAAAATGTCAAAAAGAGTAAAATATGTTGGGAGGTCGTATACTGGATTAATTTGGCTCAGAATAGGAACCAGCGTGAGGCTCTTGTGAACACGGTTGAGCGACTGTTAGCTTCTCGAGGGTGACGCTCTACTCCATGTTGATGTTATTAGTATTGTTACTGCCGTTTATTAAACAACGCTTTCAGTAGCTGGGTCGTGTAGAGTCGGATGGCAGGGTGATACATGAATTGGAAAATATTTGTAAAGAAGTGGTCGTGGCCGAGTCGACGTTCTTTGGACTGGGTTAGCTACGAAAAATCCCTAGGATGGCACCTGTCTCGGCCGAAATTCTGATCGATTACCCCCAAATACAAGTCTAAAGAGTTAATTGCCGATGTTATTGTTGTTGCCATTATTATTATTATTATTATTATTATTATTATTATTATTACTATTATTTTCCTTCAGGTCTGTTGCTCCGGCGTGTTCGAGCTGAGGTTGAAATCGTTTATCAACGACCGTGGGAAGGACAGTGCTGGTCAGTGCTGCAGTGGGACTCCATCCCAGGATTCCGGTGCCTGTTCCGGACCTTGTCGAACGAGATTCCGGGTCTGTCTGAAGCACTACCAGGCAAAGATCGATACAACCTCGCCGTGCACGTACGGGGACGTTATCACGCCAGTTCTGGGCGAAAACACCGTTCGTCTGGTTGGGTCCGCGCAGCAGGATGGATTCGCGAACCCCATCAGGTTCCCCTTTGACTTCGCCTGGCCGGTAAGTACCTCATGGTTTTTGTACAGGTAGTAGTGTTTAAAATATCTTCGTGGATGCGTGATTATCAGACGGTCGTGACCTGTATACTCTCCAACATTTTTGTGGTAAAAGAAAGTTGTCGCACTAAGGCGTGAAGGTGTCCACATTCTCTTGACCTCGGCACTAGCTGCAGGTGAGTGGTCACCTTTACCCCCCCCCCCCCCTGCCTTACTCCCGGGGAAAGAACCCCAGATACTCATTGGATAGAAGGGTTGGTGGACCCCAGAGCCTGTCTGGACGACGTGGAGAAGAGAGAAATCTTGACCCTATCGGGACTGGAACTCCGACCGTTCTGTCGCCCAGCCCGTAGCCAGTTGCTATACCGATCTACGACGTCCCGGCTGCAACATTTTTGAGGAGGAACTCAAAATCCCCGGTCAGGGTAGCGATGTGTGTGCATAGATTTTGACCCTGCACCTGGGATAGCGGATGACCACTCACCTCCAGCTAGTGCCGAGGTCAAGGAAATGTGGATTTATAGATCCACTCCCCCATACGCCTTCATGGCGTAGCGATTAATTAGTTAAGCACAGGGACAACTTTACCTTACAGACCAAAAAACGAAATGGGATGCTCACCACCTTAATGCCACATTCTTCATGGAAACACAGAATGTCAGTTGAGCAATACGAAACAGCAAGACAGAATGTACGTACGTTAAATGATCCCCCCCCCGAGCTGTTTAAAATGAGAAGGTTAATGTAATGGTAACGTTTTTGATTTGTGTTCGAGAAGCCTACGGTTATAATTTCAAGGGGCTTGGCGCCAAACGAATTGATGGACAGTAATCCGCCAATCGTAAGGTAACTCTGACTCTAATTAGCAGCCGCTACCTGGCAAGGACTATTGAAGAGACAGAAGACTTGATATGCGCTGCAGTGTGTAAATCAGTGTGCCTGTTAAAGTTATTAATACCTGTAGTTTAGAGTTGTAAGCGTTGTAATTCAGTTATATAATTATGAATCCAGACCCCAGTGTCTAGTCACTTACACGCGAAAATATGTTATGGAAATAATGTTTCCAGTGGTCCAAGAGTAATGGTGACACCTCTGTGCTTTGCCTGAAAGCCGTACTAAACTTACGTGTTAACTCTGACTGTGAGCAAAAGTATGAAGGGTGGAAGGCAAATGGGAAAACGAGGGGGAGGACTAACTGATTGACAGGCATGTAACTCTTTCATTCTTGGATATCTACGTAACCATTATTACAAAAAAAGAAACTTTTTTTTTCATCACTTTGGAATCCTTTCTTGGAATAACAACAAAAAAAGAAAAAGATGTTAGACAAGGTTTCTATTTGGTCGACTGAAACCATTTCGTAGTCTTAAGGTTACTTGTGTGTGGGTTTTTTTGTTAATTCTTTTTTATTTCTTTTCTGTCTTAAAGAATTTAATCTGTTTGCACATCGTGTTAGTAATTGTGTGCGTCTCTTTGTGAAAAATAAAGAAAGACAGGCAATGGTGGAGGATTGAGGTGTAGAGCAGAAAAGAATGTATTCAAGACTCTCCTTCCTTGGCCTCTCAAAACCAGTGGAACTCGGAATACGTACAGTAGTCCAGTGTTCAGAACGCCGCATAGCGAGTTAACCAGAAACTACTATCAGAACAAAAGCGTTCACAGATTAATTAGGGACAGCGGTTTAAATATGTTCTTTTTAAAGTTTGAAGTTGGACCCCAAGTCATTAGTTGCCTTGGGAACTTTACAGTTGTCAGTGAATTTCGTTAACACCCAAAATTTTAATTTCATTTCCTAATTTTTCAAATTCTCTGCAGTAATAAAGTAATACACGAGTTGGGTTAACTGATAGATTATCGCTATTTCTAGTGATGTACTTCAGACCAAGGAGAATGTGTCGTGTCATGTCATTTCTCTGATACTCGTATTTTGAAACGAGGAAAGTGCCACTAGAGTCTAACGGGTTCTGAGGATAGTGTCAAACATTCGAAATTACTGCGTGTTTGGACTTTGTCCATCGTCCGGTGATAGAGGTTAGTTCTTAGAGGACCTGAAGACGGAGACAGATCCAGTTTCCGAAACGTTTTGTATTTTAAAATACAGGACGATGGACAAAGTCCAAAAACTCACTGATTCGAATTGTTGCAAATATATTATTTACACGAGAGAAAGTCGTGAAATTATTAGGGTTTTCTTTTTGTGAAAATGTATGTTCTGTCTGTAATGGGAAAACTATTCGTCATCGTCAGTTAGTGACGTACACTATTACGTAATCTTCAAGAGTACTGGATTCTATTTTCAACATACGTCCGGTGGTAAATTCAGCCATATTACGGAGAACTTTTATTCCGTAAGGTTGCTTACACAAGAGCCAGGATAGCTCAGTCTGTATAGCGACTGGGTACGGGCTGGACGACTGAGGGGCCAGAGTTCGAGTCCCGGTAGGGGCAAGAATTTTCTCTTTCCACGTCGTTCAGACCGGCTCTGTGGCTCACCCAGCCCCTTATCCAGTGTGTACCGGTTGATCTTTCCCCTGGAATAAAGCGGCCGGGGCATGAAACTGACCACTCACCTCCACCTAGTACCTAGGTCAAGAACATGTTGGTCTACACGTGTATACATCCACTCCCCCATACGGCTTTATGGCGTATTGCTTAATTCATTAAGCGCAGGGTCAACTTTGCTTACACAGAGTACGATGTAACCTGGTTCATTGGGCGGATGAACTGCAGCAACAAAATTTTGTCAACAGTGCTTTTTTCTTTGCCGGTACGCATAACGGCAAACTTGGGAGGTATGTTGCCGGTACGTTGTACGTTTGAACCTCGAGGCCAGTTGCAGTCGAGCATGGGACTACCGGCAGGCAGGTTTTCAGAAAGAGAACCGCCCCTTGTTACCATTCATTATCTCATATACGAAGCATCGCTAAACAGTTCACGAATAGGAGCTGAGGTTCTCACAGCGGTGGTCATTAGGAGTTCTGTCCTCTGGGGTATAGCGCTATGTAGGAGCTGAGGGTCTCACAGCGGTGGTTATGAAGAATTCTGTCTTCTGGGATATAGCGCTGTGTAGGAGCTGAGGTTCTCACAGCGGTGGTCATAGGAGTTCTGTCCTCTGGGGTATAGCGCTATGTAGGAGCTGAGGGTCTCACAGCGGTGGTTATGAAGAATTCTGTCTTCTGGGATATAGCGCTGTGTAGGTGCTGAGGTTCTCACAGCA